>NC_064644.1:588681891-588984527 GCF_023864345.2 Schistocerca serialis cubense
TGGTAAGTTACATCACCTTTTTTTGTAGATATATTTTTCCCATGTGGAATGTTTCCCTCCATTATATATATATATATATATACGGAGTAGTAGTATGATCCTTTTACTGCAGTGTAATTAATTTAATTAATTTTGTGTGTGTGTGTGTGTGAGTGTGTTTGTGTGTGCGTGCATATGTGTGTGTGTGTGTGTGTGTGTGTGTGTGTGTGTGTGTGTGTGTGTGTGTGTGTGTATGTGTGTGAGTGTGTGTTGTGTAAAGATTTTTTGAGTACAATGCACACATGTATATATGTAGAGAATGTGTGTAATATTTTTGTGTACTATGTACACGTGTATCATAGAGAAAGAGAACATGTGTGGAAGAGAAAGAGTAAAACGAAAAAAAAGAATAAGATTTCATCTTTATATATACACACCATGCGTGTAAAAACAAAAAAGAAAATATTTAAAAAGAGAAAAAATTATATATTCGTATATTTGTTGGCAGACAACGTATTTCTATGATGTAACTATACCATGTGCATATTTTTTTTAATAGTTTTTCACCTGCCACCAGCCATCCAGTCTAAGTAGTTTTATTTCCATCGAAATAATTTCTTTTCTTTAGTACAGCTGTTTGGGTTGGACGCTTTAGAGCCACCCAATTAATTTTTATTATTAAAGTAATTCAGCTGTCTGTGGTGGAAAATGTCTAGAGCCACGCACTTCAAAAAATATTTAGAGCTGCTCAGTTCAGTTGGAACCACACAATTAAATGTTGATGTTATTAAATTATATATATATATATCATTTCGTGTGTAAGTACCTCTGCTTTAGTTTTAAGTATGGCTCTGTAACCGACATTCCCTGCTGGATTTTAGTAATAATAATAAGTTAAGAGTATCACTGCATTGAACTGAACTGTATCTCAAGAACTATGTGTATTTCACATCACTAACTAAATTGTAAACTCAAGATCTAAACTGAAATCAATTAAGGAAAAAAAAAAATTCGTTACCCTACATCACTGTTCTTATTCTAAAAACCCTAATCATTATGTTTTTGCTAAAATATGTGTATGTTCGAACGTTCTGCGCTTACATCTGCACTGCACCGCGCAAGCCCACAAGACGTGGTGCATTTAACACACACAATTTAAGAGAATTGACTGCATTCAGATCTGCATTGCACTCGTCTAGAAGACGTGGTGCCTTTACAAGGTTTATACGACCCGGGGCAACCGGGAGAACCGGGAATAACTCGGGAACTTTTTCATCCGGGAGAAAACCGGGAAAAACCCGGAAATTTTTTAGAATTCCAGGAATTTTTCATTGTTTTAGTTTTCAATTAAATTTTTGTAATTTGACTGGTAAGAACCAATACCCTAACGAAGGATATTACTGAATCCTGATATTGCATAATAATACTTCAACAATAAAAGATAAACGACAGTTGTTGTTGTAGTGGTCTTCAATCCAGAGACTGATTTGAAGCAGTCTTCAAGTCAAGTTGTGACACTAATTTCTCTTCTCCCAAATTCTATTCAATACCTCCTCATTAGTTGTGTGATCTAACCATCTAATCTTCGGCATTCTTCTGTGGTGCCACATTTCTGAAGCTTCTATTCTCTTCTTGTCTAAAGCATTTATCGTCCACGTTTCACTTCCATATATGGTTACACTCCATACAAATACTTTCAGAAACTGCTTCCTAATACTTGAATCTATACTCGATGTTAACAAATTTCTCTTCTTCACAAACGTTTTCCTTGCCATTGCCAGTCTACATTTAATATCCTCTCTACTTCGACCATCATCATTTTTTTTGCTCCCCAAATAGCAAAACTCATTTACTACTTTAAGCATCTCATTTCCTAATCTAATTCCCTCAGCATCACCCGACTTAATTCGACTATATTCCATTATCCTCGTTTTGCTTTTGTTGATGTTCATCTTATCTCCTCCTTTCAAGACACTGCCCATTCCTTCCAGCTGCTCCTCCAGGTCCTTTGCTGTCTGTGACAGAACTACAATGTCATCGGCGAACCTCAAACTTTTTATTTCTACTCCATGGATTTTAATACCTACTCCGTTTTTTTTTTTGTTTCCTTTACTCTTGCTCATTATACAGATTGAATAACATCTGGGATAGGCTACAACCATGTTTCACTCCCTTCCCAACCACTGCTTTCCTTTCATGCCCCTCGACTCTTATAACTGCCATCTCTTTTCTGTACAAATTGTAAATAGCCTTTCGCTCCCTGTATTTTACCCCTGCCACCTTCAGAATTTGAAAGAGAGTATTCCAGTCGGCATTGTCAAAAGCTTTCTCTAAGTCTACAAATGCTAGAAACGTAGGTTTGCCTTTCCTTAATCTTTCTTCTAAGATAAGCCGTAAGGTCAGTATTGCTTCATGTGTTCCAACATTTCAATGGAATCAAAACTGATCTTCCCCTAGGTCGGCTTCTACCAGTTTGTCCATTCGTCTGTAAAGAATTCGTGTTAGTATTTTGCATCCGTGGCTTATTAAACTGATAGTTCGGTAATTTTCACATCTGTCAACACCTGTTGTCTTTGGGATTGGAATTAATATATTCTTCTTGAAGTCTGAGGGTATTTCGCCTGTCTCACACATCTTGTTCACCAAATGGTAGAGTTTTGTCGGGGCTGGCTCCCCCAAGGCTGTAGGCAGCTCTAATGGAATGTGGTCTACTCTCGGGGCCTTGTTTCGACTTATGTCTTTCAGTGCTCTGTCAAACTCTTCACGCAGCATCGTATCTCCCATGTCATCTTCGTCCACATCGTCTTCCATTTCCATAATATTGTCCTCAAATACATCGCCCTTGTATAGACCCTCTATATACACCTTCCACCTTTCTGCTTTCCCTTCTTTGCTTAGAACTGGGTTTCCATCTGAGCTCTTGATATTGGGCATGCAAGTGGTTCTCTTTACTCCAAAGGCCTCTTCAATTTTCCTGTAGGCAATATCTATCTTACCCCTAGTATGTACCCCGCTACATCCTTACATTTGTCCTCCAACTATCCCTGTTTAGCCATTTTGCACTTCCTGTCGATCTCATTTTTGAGACGTATGTATCCCTTTTTGCCTGCTTCATTTACTGCATTTATTTTCTCCTTTCATCAGTTAAATTCAATATCTCTTCTGTTACCCAAGGATTTCTATCAGCCTTCGTCTTTTTACCTACTTGATCCTCTGCTGCCTTCACTATTTCACCTCTCAAAGCTACCCATTCTTCTTCTAGTGTATTTCTTTCCGACATTCTTGTAGATCGTTTCCTAATGCTCTGCCTTTAACTCTCTACAACCTCTGGTTCTGTCAGTTTATCCAGGTCCTATCTCCTTATATTCCCACCTTTTTACAGTTTGTTCAGTTTTAATCTACAGTTCATGACCAATAGATTGTGGTTAGAGTCCACATATACCCCTGGAAATGTCTTACAATATAAAACCTGGTTCCTAAATCTCTTGATACTATTGTATATTTAACTGTTATTATTATTATTACTATTGTGAATGAATAATTGTTGTATTATCAATATTACTCTAGCATGCGTATCTGCTTGCCCTGCACAGGCAAAATTATGTACAATAATAGTTACTGTAATTTTAAAAAAAATGTATTGAACACACTGACGATGCCAATTGTATGGAAAACATACTGAAAGGCAAATAAAGATACTATTCTATTCTGTCTTACCATTATATAATGTATCTGAAACCTTCCACGTATACAACCTTCTTCCATGATTCTTAAACCAAGAGTTAGCTATGATTAAGTTATGCTCTGTGTAAAATTCTACCAGGCGGCTTCCTCTTTCATTCCTTACCCCCATTCCATATTCACCTACTACGTTTCCTTCTCCTCCTTTCCCTACTATCGAATTCCAGTCACCCATGACTATTAAATTTTCGTCTCCCTTCACTATCTGAATAATTTCTTTTATCTCGTCACACATTTCATCAATCTCTTCATCTGCGGAGCTAGCTGGCATATAAACTTGTACTTCTGTGGTAGGCGTGGGCTTTGTGTCTATCTTGGCTACAATAATGCGTTCACTATGCTGTTTGTAATAGCTTACCCGCACTCCTGTTTTTTTTTTTATTCATTATCATACCTACTCCTGCATTAGCCCTATTTAATTTTGTACTCACCAGAAGTCTTGTTCCTCCTGCCACCGAACTTCACTAATTCCCACTATATCTAACATTAACCTATCTATTTCCCTTTTTAAATTTTCTAACCTATCTACCTGATTAAAGGATATGACATTCCACTCTCCGACCCGTAGAACGCCAGTTTTCTGTCTCCTGATAACAAAGACCTCCTGAGTAGTCCCCACCCGGAGATCCGAATGGGAGATTTTACCTCCGGAATATTTTACCCAAGAGGACGCCATCATCATTTAACCATACAGTAAAGCTGCATGCCCTTGGGAAAAATTATGGCAGTAGTTTCCCCTTGCTTTCAGCCGTTTGCAGTACCAGTACAGCAAAGCTGTTTTGGTTGGTGTTACAAGGCCAGATCAGTCAATCATCCAGACTGCTGCCCTTGCAACAACTGAAAAGGTTGCTGCCTCTTTTCAGGAACCACACATTTGTCTGGTCTCTCAACAGATACCCCTCCGTTGTGATTGCACCTACGTTACGGCTGTCTGAATCGCTGACGCACGCAAGCCTCCCCACCAACGGCAAGGTCCATGGTTCATGGGGGAGGATAAACGAGAGAGAAAAAGAAAACAACTTAAATTGTAATTAAATACAACAACGATACACAGTGCTCATGCAAGCGTCTGCCAACAGCAAAATGTGTCAAAGGCTTTAGGAAGACTAGGCAATGCTTCATAACAACAATTTGCCTCTGATGGCCGTGAAGTCACAACTGTTTAAATTAGATTCGTTTTAGCAGTTACGAATGGGCTCATGCGCATGCTTAGTTGAGTCGTGTTTGAGTAGTAGATTCTCCCACTTCCGGCTACAGGAATGTGGCTATTGACTGAGCAAGCAGTCGCGCAAGCAGCTACATGCTACCGGGAAAAGGGGGCGCCAAATGCATATTCTTGAGGAAAAAAACTTGTTTCACAAAGCGCCCAGCATCCAGCGCACGTTTGTCTATCGATTATTCATATGATTTTGAAACGCTTCCCTGTTGGTTTTTGACTATTTTTGAACACTTTTTGATTTCTGAATGAATCATAAGTTGATTTTAGAATGCGTGCATAGTGTACATGATGTCTCTGTCAGGAGCATCCTCTTCGCATCTAGAAATCAACTTTCCGCAGACGAAAGGGGACGGGGCTATACGAGCTGAGCGGAGTAAAGTATAACGGATGAAAGCCAATCGCTGTCTGATTATGTGGTTGACTGGGTTTGCGAATGATCAGCGCTGTTATAATTACTAACGAAATCCATAGATTCAGACTACCAGAATGGAAATAAACGACTGACAGGAATAACAGGTTAGACAGATTACGTGTTATCTTCTCGGTCTATCCAAGAAAATGAAATGTTTACAGAAAATTTTTGGTCAGATCGCTGCACGAGTAAGGACCAGTTGTGCAGTACCCGGCTAGCAGCCGCTTAGGTTCTATTTTGGAAGTAATACGGAAAACGTATAACGCCTAACCGGAAAATAATCGCGGGGGATAACTAAACCTGTGATTCTGGCGGGGTTAGTGAAGTTAATCGGCGAACAGATTTTGACAATGGCAGGAATAGCTACAGAATTGTTTATGACCAGATTGTTTGTTAGAACGAGGAAGCAGAAGAAACGGCGATATCCCAGAATTATGGAAGAATAAGACGATTCCAAATTTATATAAAAATCTCGTAATACTGCTTTTCGATCCCATGATTGAGAAACTGATGCGTATGAATGAAACGTAAACTATTTCCTAACATAAAGCTCTTGGCTTGTAGTAGGCCTAATACGCATGTGATATTGGTACTTCTTAAATTATATTCTGTCGTGTTATAAATATGGCCATTTGTGCCAAAACAGTCTCGTTTATTTGGTGTGTGTTACAAAATTGCTGCAATATTAGAAAGTCCGATTTTGTTTTATCTAGCAGACAGTGACAAAATAGTCGTAATCAGATCGAGAAGCAGCCGGCCGCGGTGGTCTCGCGGTTAAGGCGCTCAGTCCGGAACCGCGCGACTGCTACGGTCGCAGGTTCGAATCCTGCCTCGGGCATGGATGTGTGTGATGTCCTTAGGTTAGTTAGGTTTAAGTAGTTCTAAGTTCTAGGGGACTGATGACCACAGAAGTTAAGTCCCATAGTGCTCAGAGCCATTTGAACCATTTTTAGATCGAGAAGCCACACCAGCCTTGGGTATTATTTGTGTTAACAGCGTTTTCAGTGTTAGATAGCGAAATTTCGATTGTTCATGTAGGAAAACGTTTGACGAACTTTGATGAGGTAATAGATTCTTTCGCAGGAAGGAAAGCACGCCTGTAAAGCTGTAGCAAGATTACAGAGAAAAAATGCTACTAGCTAAGGACTGAAGCAATGTGTGCTTTCTTGATTATCTCTTGTCTTTATTGGTTTTATGTATCCTATATTTAATTTTATGTCACACAAAACAGCAAGTTATTAGCTAATAGGCAATAAAGAGTGCAAATTTTCTCGAGAGTTCTTGTTCTCTCGATTGCAAATAGTCCCATCCGCTCTTAATTGCGAGATTTTTTTTTAAGAGAGGCAGGCTGTCCTACCGGCCGACTGGGAGCAGGAGAGGCACCACAGGATATTTCAATTTACACTGTCCTGAATATAGTTTGATGGTTTCCATTACAAAATATACACGTTACAATTCCACAGAGCGAAATACAGTGACGTGCGGCAGAAGACTGCTGTATGAAGAGGCGTGGCACTGCACTTTGGCTTAAGACCAAATAACGTGTCTAACATTTCCTAGAACAGATGTTTTATGTTTCAGACTTTTCAGGAAGATGTGCGCTACAAAATGACTATATTTTTTGAAAATTCGACTTTTTTTTTTTTAAATATTGACCCGGTTAGCAAATATCGTAGATCCGGGGCTGAAGTGCAGAGGAGTGTGAGTTATAGTGGGTAGTCTCCAAGTGACCCGTATTTACATTCAGTGATTTTGCTGTTTTATCTTCGTTTACTGCTCTCTCGTCAAATGAAAACAAAACGGATATCTGTGGCCGGGAGCTATCAAGTGAATTAAAATACATTCACATAATTACGGAAGGCTAAAATATGTTATTAGTTTCAGATTTTACTTTATCTCCACCTTTCTGACAGTCAAGCATTAATCGCCTTGTAGAACAACTAATTTATTTTTGTCTGCTAAATAAATTTGACTTTTATTAACATTTTCCGCAGAGGCAGTCAATGTATTTGAAACGAAATGTTTAATTCCACAGTACTGGCTAATTTCAACGGTTCGCTGCATTTCAGGTGCACGTTTTCATCTTCTAGCACGTATGCCATTATGCCATAAGAAAGAACCAAACATAATATAATACAGTACTGATGCTCCAAGAAAATTTAAACGACACTGAAAAGTTTAATATCAGGTCGAGATCTACTTCGTTGAGAATCTGGACATACGAATGTGCACTTTAAGTATGCACTTTAAATGTGCATATTTTAGTACGGTTCACGAAACTCCGATGCTCTTGGAGTATCCTCTGATGTCTTATTTCTTTTATGACATAATGTATGATCTTTCAGTGTTTCACACGTACGAACATACGGGCTTCCTACGTCATGGTAGCTGCGCGGTGACGCCTGTTATCTGCGCTCTCTGGCAACTGCTGAAACGAACCTATTTCTAACAGGTCTCGGGGAAATATTGCGAATGGTGGTTTGAAAAGCTTTACTTTCAAAGTAAATATCCTTTTCTCTACGTTGAACTATGTGCGAGAATTTACCATGATTTTCTTAAATCACAGAGCGTTTGACTCTCGTTTTTAAATTACTCTTTGATGACGAGACATTTAGAAGAATTTCGAACCCTGAAGATCAGACATCTATGTCATTATTAAAAATTTTACTGGCACATTTGTGTGATATATCTTAAAGTGTCAGACGCACAAAAAAAAAAAAAAAATCAACATTATATGCGAAAGCTTAGCTTCTCCTGCAACTTATTTACCTTAGAGACCAATATTAAATGCGAAATCTTTGCTTTTCGTGTAGCAACACTATGTATATTAATTTCAACAATTAACTTTTCCTCTTTGTGTGTTCGTGCTACTTAACAGTGATGTTGCTGTTGGCTGACTACGCCACGTGTCCTATGCTCTGAATATCCGCTGTCCATCGGCTGGCGAGATCACGTGACATGAGCTATGACTGGCTTACAAAAGCGCATCGCAATCTCGATTTCAATGATTCGAGAAACAACATGCTGTGTTTGGTGCAATTCCAATGTCTACTTTCGTAATACGAAAATACGCAGCGTACATGTTACTGCACATCAAAGATATTTCGAAAATGTGTCTTTCTCCCCGAGTTTACTTTTCTAAAGTGCCAGGAAATTCTACGCCCGTGTATAAAACCATAACCATTCAAAAGATTGATACGTTTTGCAGTTCTGAGGGTAAATATACTGTCACTTAACACGGAAAAAGTGTGTTTTCACCAGGGAGAAAGTGTACTTTTAACCGGGAAATCCGGGAAAAATCCGGGAATTTTTTTTCCTTGTCCGCGTATACACCCTGAATTCGTAAATTACGGATGTGTACCCATTTCTATTCCTCCGATTACGATATAGCGTCATCTGTGGCGAAATGAAGAAAATACTTCAGACAAAACGTATGTAGATTTTTTGATAAAAAAGAGAGTTTCCATTGACGATTTCGAAGTTGCCCCAGCCACCCATGCACGTGGTGGGGTGGGGGATCTATCGTGGTATCGTTGGATGATCCCTGCAAGACAAAGAAATTGTAATTATAACTTTATTGGATCCGATGTGTAGTTTTCGAGACATTTTAATGTCTTCAGTTAAAATGAACACACTGTATATACCACCGAATCAAGTATTTGAATCTACCCACCTCTTTCCATAGCAGCCTGGGTAGTTGTGTGAACTTATCCTGATCGCCCACAAAACAGTATTTTTTCTTTAAGTAGTCCACAGAACTCCTGCCAGTTATAGACTCTTCCTCATTCGGTACCGCACATTTTGAGGCTTCGTCACCAATATGTCCAAATATAAATTGAACCTTTGAAATGAATCTTCCTTACTGCCACACAAGGGCAGAAAAGAATCCAGAAAAACACAATTTCGTGTACCATATTTCCTGTTTCAAAGTCTTGAATTTATTTGACGCTCCATTTCTAGGGCATGGGTAAAATTAATGCCTATAATTGGTAGTAGTGATAATTAAATTCCACACGAAATTTCCCTGATTGAAGACGTCTTCTTTACTGAATGAATAACGTGTAGAAGGATAATATAGTTTTGCAATCTGACTGCGCATCAGGTATGATCCGAAGCAGACATACATACTTAATGCAATGGATTTCCTTTGGCATCTGAAATGATACACTGTTATTATTAAAAGTTAGTTATCTTCCACATACTGGACATAGATGGGCCAATCGGGCATAAGCTACTGCTGTGTCATCCTGTACCAATGGCGTCATTGGATGCGGTTTGGAGGGGAATGGGGTCAACAGTCCGCTCTCCGGTCGTTGGCGAGTTTCTTGACATTGGGACCACTTCTACTAAATTGAGTGACTTCTCAGCTTGCCTGACAAGGCTGAGTACACCCTGTGCCAGTCCTCCTGTCAAGGAAAAATCCCTGCCTGTACCAAGAATTGACTCCAGATCCTCCAAATGGCAGTCAGCAGTGCTAAATATACAGCTACAGAAGCGGACATATACTGTTCTTAACTGAGCTATAGTGCAATTCTTTTATCTTGGCGGTTCGCGCATGCCCGCCCAGACGCGGGAGATTGCTGCGTTGCCAGTTGCATGCGTCAAGCAAACTTACGTTTAAGGGGGAGCGCGCAGTTTATGAAGTAAAGCCACCACGGCCGCATTAACCCTCTTGCTGCTACAGAGACGTGCTCCCCGCATTCCGCGCTGTGCGCGATTTTGTCATCACTGCACTGCTCGCCTGTGCAGACACTGGTGTTCCGACTGCTTTGCACACTTATCATTCGATTTCACAAAAACTATTTGGCCCAAAAATTTGAACATCTTCTTGACTGATACCTTCCCCCTATAAATGACTTAATTTTGTTTCGATGTTCAATGCAGTTATTGTGCAGCATTAAATGTAGTAAACCACTGCACGAAATTTTGAAGAGTTTGCAGAGGTAAAAGTCCATAGCGTATTCTTTCCATATGGTTGATCTCAGTTGCCACTAGAAACCTCAAAAAATTACATTCAAACGAATAAAATTCATGAAGTTAGACACTTTGATGTTGTTTTTAAATAAAGAAAATATTAAACATAGGACAAGGTTTGAACTCGGAACCTTTCACTTAAAAGCCAAGCATTTTCGCCATTACGCTAAAGCTGCTTATCATTCAATATAGTTCCTGGAGGACTTTAAACTAGGACGCAAAATACCGACAAACACTGTTGGTGTGACTATGAATTGCTCACGTTTCGTCGAAGTACAATAGGAAATAAACAATTACCGCTGTTCGTTATTGCGAAAAAGCGGTAGGCTTATTTCTTGTTTGGTTTAATTAATCAATAGAATATGAAGCAATTGGTATAAACAACGCTTTTTCCAAACTTCCTATAGAAGAAATTTTGCTATCAAGACATTGCATTCGTTCAGTTACTTTATTTATGACTGAACGTTTCTAAAACCGAAGACACTCGTCCGTGCTCTCTACTGCAATCGAGCTCTGGCAATGTTGTTCTCTGTTCATTGGCTGACTGTGTTTTGTGACGTCAGATGCGCAGAACTCGGCCGCCATCATAAATGATGCGCAATTTAGTTTCTCATCAGTGAATCTAACTTTTGGTTCCATAAACATTACCGAGCTTACTGCTAGTAGGAAATGCATGTATCATTTCGTTGTTTCAATTATGGCTTATAATACTCGACCCCTCATAATCAGTAATATATCGTTCCCAAGAAGCATTGTAACAAACAACCGCTAGTTAGGAGTTCTTGAGGAAACCTAACCTTATGGAATCTGAAAACAAATTATTAAAGTAATAAAAATCTTCTCAATCCAAACACTTTATACAACATAGGAAGTGATTATCATCGAACTAATGATTAAGGTAAAGGTATAAGATCATTTCTCTTACTATTCCTGTGCAAGGTATTACTGCAAAGCCTTACAATTACTGAGTACCATCATCTGAAAAGTGTACTTCATTTAATAAATTGATAAACGAAACAAAATAGAGATATAAGATTTTTCTTTTCGCTTGTGACTATTATCACCCAATGAATACAAATGTTTTTACACAGCACAAGAAGATTAACATTACCGTAGAACGACCTACTCTTCTGGATGTTTGTGAGATATACAAATAACCACAACACTTTGGTGAAAGAGATATCAACTCATAAACTCAAATACAAGCAAATATAGCACGTAAACAGAATGGAAGCTGCTCACATAAACTGTAACTGCGAATACCACTCAGCTATTCATTCTGCATTAGTAACCATGGAATACTGCTTCTCTAGTACGGCTCGCCAAGTCTTAAATAGGGAAAGACATTATCTACATTTCTTGGTATCACTTCATGAATCCAGACTGTAAAATACTTTCAGATATCTCTATTGATGTTGCTCATACCATATCACACACAAGCAGAAGGACACCTTCACTCCAAAATACATCAAATGGAATAGAACGAAGAAGCGTGCGTTGTTCTCCTCGTAACTTGCAATCAATGTAGAACATCTCAGCGCCCTCATTTCTCTTTGGCTGGCAAAGCAACGCCTCAGCGATCTTAGACAAGATAAACTAGTATAGCACATGCAGAAGTCAATATGCAGGAAGTCGATCAGTGCGCACAGATATGCTAGCAAACTTTGCTCATGAGTAGTAAACATGTAAGAAGATAAAGTGTGGAAGCTCGTAAATTATAACAAACAACTTTCATATTATTTCTTTCATAATGAAACTCCTCCTAAGACGTTCTTGTTGAACTTGTTTTCCTTGTCTTCCCTTATTATTTCTCTTTCTTTTAATTTCTCCTTAATGCTACAAAAGCTTACATTAAAAGGACTGCCAAAAATGCTAGTCTTAGATATCTGTGCAGAAAGTGCATCAGGATTGGATCTACCTACCTCCTCAAACACTCTTTCCTATATCTTCTTACAGAACTGATTTCATACTCCGCTTCCCACACTTAAAGTGTCTTTCTTCTGGGTCTACTGTAGACCCAGAAGAAGGGCACTGCAACCATGGACGAAATATTAGTTTCTCCTATAACATAGTTTTTTTACATTATGCCACAGTACGATGTTCAGAAAACTTTTATGTCAACTGTCTCTGGCTGTGGAAACTTACGCGATTACATTATCCTCTCTGTAGTTTGGTATTGTCAGAGCTTACTTTGTCCAAAGAATCTGTTAGCTCTTCCCTTAACATTTTTACTTTATTCTAGACACTGTTGGGCTTCATTAATTCTTTTCTCTGGATATGACCTTGAAATTGCTAAGTTTCTCAAATAATTTATTTGTTTTTTGATTCATTCCTTCTTTCTCTAAGTTGGAATTCTTAATATGACCATTCATTACTTCTGTATTCTCTATCTTTTCCAAGAGCACTTCCCTTATACAGGGTTATTACAAATGATTGAAGCGATTTCACAGCTCTACAATAACTTTATTATTTGAGATATTTTCATGATTCTTTGCACACACATACAAAAACTCAAAAAGTTTTTTTTGGCATTCACAAATGTTCGATATGTGCCCCTTTAGTGATTCGGCAGGCATCAAGCCGATAATCAAGTTCCTCCCACACTCGGCGCAGCATGTCCCCAACAATGAGTTCGAAAGCATTGTTGATGCGAGCTTGCAGTTCTGGCACGTTTCTTGGTAGAGGAGGTTTAAACACTGAATCTTTAACATCACTATGCGTGAAACTTGCCCGCACGCGTTCAACCGTTTCTTCGCTCACTGCAGGCCGACCCGTTGATTTCCCCTTACAGAGGCATCCAGAAGCTTTAAACCGCGCATACCATCGCCGAATGGAGTTAGCAGTTGGTGGATCTTTGTTGAACTTCGTCCTGAAGTGTCATTGCACTGTTATGACTGACTGATGTGAGTGCATTTCAAGCACGACATACGCTTTCTCGGCTCCTGTCGCCATTTTGTCTCACTGCGCTCTCGAGCGCTCTGGCGACAGAAACCTGAAGTGCGGCTTCAGCCGAACAAAACTTTATGAGTTTTTCTACGTAACTGTAGTGTGTCGTGACCATATGTCAATGAATGGAGCTACAGTGAATTTATGAAATCGCTTCAATCATTTGTAATAGCCCTGTATTTAACACTTGTAGTTTTGTCTGTTCCTTTTCTGGCATCCATTCCTTAATATAGAGGCGAATTGTTCTGTTACATTAGTTATTCTCTCTTGAACTCCCTTTTTTCTGCACAACTTCAGTACAAAGATTATTGCTAACCCTCTCTATTTTATCATTCATCTCTTGTATTTCCTTGTCTATTTTATTGTCTTGCCTGTCAGCAAGTTTTCTCGTTTCTCTTTTGATCTCCATACTAATAAACGTACCTTCATATTATTATCCTGCCTTGACAATTTTATTCTTAGTTCTGTGCTATTAGCAACTTAACTATCCCTCATTCTTTTCATCCATTATCTGTTTTATAATCCTGTCAGTATGTGCTTCCATTTTATCTTTCATTTCTACTGTAATCTTTTCACTACTAATACCTAAACTATCATCCATTTCTTTTTATATTATTATTTTGCCTATTTGTCATTTCTTTCATTTCAACTAACATTTCTATTCACGTTTCTGCACTGTTAGCCACTAAAGATTTCTTTATTTTCAACATTAAATGGGAATATTCAGAAAAAGATTCCTTGTCTTCCATTTTGAGCTAATAATATTACAAGACATTTTATAAAGTAATTTACTTCCTCATAGCAAAATTGTTACTGTAATTAAACTAGATAATAGTCCTGATATTCTATGACATCTCCTAGTTCTCTATTGCCAAATGTCTCTTTAAAGTGCTAAATAATCACTTGACATCAAATGAATGCTGGAAAAAATTCTCCACCACTCGATCTGAGTGACCATCTATGATATGTTTTATAAAGTAGTAATAACTATGAGTATGGCTGGCATTAGTTGGAACATACTGGCTAGATGCTGCAGCAGCCTCATAGAAACTTATTGAAGGTGAGTTGATTCAGCACCACTGATTAGAAGTTTTGCTTTCAAATATCTCGACAAAGAAATTTCCTTCAGATGGTTTCTTTTTCTTTTCTTGTGGCCTCATCATCTTGTTTTTGTCTTTGTCTTGTGCCTTCACATTCTTGTTTGTATCTTGTCCCTTCATGATGTATCTTCACTGTTCCACATGCATCCCCTTTTACCAACATACTTCGTTATCTTCCAATTTGTGCCCACTGTTTCAGTCCATATATGCAGTCACCATATAATGTGAGAATCACCTGTGCAAGAAGTATCCCAGCAAACTTGTGTATCTCAGCATTTTGAGTCTAGTTGCTTCAAAATTCAAAATAGTGATCTATAAATCATAAATCACTTTGCTGTCTGAAGATTATTTTGTAATTCCGAACTTTCATTTTGTTCACTAATACATCGGGATGTAGGGATAAATTCTCTTGTGGATGCAAACAAAATTTCAGTTCTGATTATAGGTTACATCACAATACTTTATTTTCTAAAATACAGAGACCAGAGATGATGTAACACCCAGAGATGATATAACACTGCTTCTCTTCAATTAGTGTCCCTATTTGTATGCAACCTCATATTTCTCAAAGTATTTTGAATTGTAATTTAAGGTTTTATTTTCACTGTAATCGCAAGTGTTATTAATAAATCTTCTACTTGAGGGGTATATCAATTATAGATTACGTCTTTCCATAGCATATTAAATAATCGGGATTAAATTTATTTCATTGTATTATATCAGTGCAAAAAATCAAGGAAGCATCACAGCTTTTCATCTTAAATGCTTTTAGATCAGTTCAATAATATTAATTCGTTTTAATATTTTCCCAGTAGATGAAGTCTGATTAAACTCTGTTTAATACTTTCAGGTAAAATCTTTATAGGGACACATTTATTTTGAATTAATACCTTCAAGTCAGTTTATTCTCGTCACGGATGACAATACAAGCCATGGGAAAAAAGACTTTAAGTTTAGTAATAAATGTTATCATAAGCAAGTGTGGACAAACATGCAAATAGACTCGTACATACTGACCATTTTTCGTTACATACAATATTCGCTTGCTTTTACACTGTTAAAATAATTAACAAAGGTAACTGTACTGCCATTCTCTCGCGATTAGTGGATACTGGCCCAGTGAGAATTTCATCTGGCGATGAGGAATCTCTTTGTGCAGTGCAGGAAACTGCCATCAGCTGACACTCGATGGCTGTTTCGTTCGTGTAAGAAAAGAAACATACGCAAAACATTTCATAGTGTTTTCATTTTAAAATACTGCTATTATTAATGCAGTAGCCAACACAAATTAAATTGTAAATGTGACTTACCATACAGATACTTAACAATGATGAAAGATGTATCCAAAAATTATGCTAAAAAATGCTAAAGATTTAACTTTAGATGCCCACATGTTTAATTACTTACTACACTTAAATCGAGGCTGTGACTAGTACTGTAGCGAACTCTTTGAACTACTTCTACGTCTGCTGTCAGGCATACTTGATAAGGAATGAAAACATTTGAACTTATATCTAGATAAATGACACTAGCATTTTGTTCACATTTTCCTTCACAGATTCACTATACCTTCCGAGAGACGTTGCAATATAATTTTACAATTGCCTTACTTACTGTGTGAGGTGGTCGTGTCATTTGATTTTTGTGTGTCATCGATATGCACGCCAGAGATAGACAGCAAGTTACATTACTGTTAAACAACTTTTAGTCTTGTTGTGCCACAGTCGTTGCCTCTGCGCAGTTTGATACACTCTTTGCTGAAGTGTGGTAGATGATGGACGTATTTAGTGCTGCTGTGTGGCATTGTGATTATATCTGTTAGATGAAGAAAGGACAGCAAGGATGAATATAATACACTCCTGGAAATGGAAAAAGGAACACATTGACACCGGTGTGTCAGACCCACCATAGTTGCTCCGGACACTGCGAGAGGGCTGTACAAGCAATGATCACACGCACGGCACAGCGGACACACCAGGAACCGCGGTGTTGGCCGTCGAATGGCGCTAGCTGCGCAGCATTTGTGCACCGCCGCCGTCAGTGTCAGCCAGTTTGCCGTGGCATACGGAGCTCCATCGCAGTCTTTAACACTGGTAGCATGCCACGACAGCGTGGACGTGAACCGTATGTGCAGTTGACGGACTTTGAGCGAGGGCGTATAGTGGGCATGCGGGAGGCCGGGAGGACGTGCCGCCGAATTGCTCAACACGTGGGGCGTGAGGTCTCCACAGTACATCGATGTTGTCGCCAGTGGTCGGCGGAAGGTGCACGTGCCCGTCGACCTGGGACCGAACCGCAGCGACGCACGGATGCACGCCAAGACCGTAGGATCCTACGCAGTGCCGTAGGGGACCGCACCGCCACTTCCCAGCAAATTAGGGACACTGTTGCTCCTGGGGTATCGGCGAGGACCATTCGCAACCGTCTCCATGAAGCTGGGCTACGGTCCCGCACACCGTTAGGCCGTCTTCCGCTCACGCCCCAACATCGTGCAGCCCGCCTCCAGTGGTGTCGCGACAGGCGTGAATGGAGGGACGAATGGAGACGTGTCGTCTTCAGCGATGAGAGTCGCTTCTGCCTTGATGCCAATGATGGTCGTATGCGTGTTTGGCGCCGTGCAGGTGAGCGCCACAATCAGGACTGCATACGACCGAGGCACACAGGGCCAACACCCGGCACCATGGTGTGGGGAGCGATCTCCTACACTGGCCGTACACCACTGGTGATCGTCGAGGGGACACTGAATAGTGCACGGTACATCCAAACCGTCATCGAACCCATCGTTCTATCATTCCTAGACAGGCAAGGGAACTTGCTGTTCCGACAGGACAATGCACGTCCGCATGTATCCCGTGCCACCCAACGTGCTCTAGAAGGTGTAAGTCAACTACCCTGGCCAGCAAGATCTCCGGATCTGTCCCCCAATGAGCATGTTTGGGACTGGATGAAGCGTCGTCTCACGCGGTCTGCACGTCCAGCACGAACGCTGGTCCAACTGAGGCGCCAGGTGGAAATGGCTAGGCAAGCCGTTCCACAGGACTACATCCAGCATCTCTACGATCGTCTCCATGGGAGAATAGCAGCCTGCATTGCTGCGAAAGGTGGATATACACTGTACTAGTGCCGACATTGTGCATGCTCTGTTGCCTGTGTCTATGTGCCTGTGGTTCTGTCAGTGTGATCATGTGATGTATCTCACCCCAGGAATGTGTCAATAAAGTTTCCCCTTCCTGGGATAATGAATTCACGGTGTTCTTATTTCAATTTCCAGGAGTGTATATACATTTAAAAGTGAAAGGTATATATATTTTGAACAATGTTATTATTTTTGAAGAGAAGAAGTTTGAGGTAAGACTACAGCATTGTGCAGCTAGGAGCGATTATTATCAGCTAGTTAACTTGCTCAGAGCCGAGAGAAAGACTGCCCTAAATCCCCGAGTCACGGATTTGCGTATTAATTGATTAAGCTCTTTGATTTTTATAGAAGTTCTCTGTTAACTTTGTACCCCTTTTTAAAAAGCATTGTTCACTTTGTTAAACGTAGTATTGTTCAGACCAATGTCGCGTGTAAAGATCACGCGATGTAGTACTCAGTCTTTTTGAATACACGTTTCATTCTGAAATCGTTGTCTTGGGGTATCATTCCTCACCCCGCTGTTTTGTCATTACGCATTACCACATGCAACAGTTTGAATATGTATTTAGAAACAGAAACAGCTTAGCCACGGCCTGTTTGCTGTTTGCTGTTGTGTTGTCGAGATATCTGCAACAATGTTGTCAAGACGCGAGGTAAGTGGAAATTTTAACTTGGGCCAGATAATTGTTTTACTTCCGTTGCCCATTTAACACAAAGTAAAGCTGCATTCAGATCTGTTACAATTCAGTTGACATTAGCTTCTGTAATGTTGGGCTAAATCTCAGATAGAAACAAATTTAGGGAGCAACATACAACTGTTACTATTATATGTTTGTTCCATTTCTTATCTCTTCCTATTACAACTACTACTTTAACAATGTGGGACGCTCCAGATGTTTTATTGATTACGCGGTTTATGTAAATCATACTAGAGAAATGCTAGGGTGGTTCCTTTAGAATCCTTCAGTAACAGTGCTTGTGCTGAGTGGCTACCTTGATGTCGATGGGGTGTTGAATTTAAACCTTCCTTGTTTCTTCGCAAGTGTTATTTCGCCGTTTCATGACTTTTCATCATGAAATTCCTTTTTTCCGATTGGGGGCATGTAACAGACTGGGCTGACAATGCAGCAGTGCATTCAGTGAAATGGACAGTCGATAATCAGAACGACCCATGCCGTTCATGGCAAACAGAATTAACCACCCAGATGGGCTATAATTATGTTCATTAAGACGCCAGTGCTACTGGAAACAATACGCAGAAATTTGTTGCACATAGAGTGCTTGCTTAACGTTAGTAGTTTCTTATGGGTGGAGAGCAGTCATTAATGCAAATTTAGACGAGCTGTAAGGTAGGGCTGGTGGCCAGGTGGGAAGCCGGTGTTCATTCGCGGTCCGCTGACGGCGCTTCGGCTGCCACACACCAGCAAGTGAGGGTTTTGCGCGCTCTAATCGCACCGAGCGGAGCCCCAATAAAACGCCAATGAGGCGCGCTCGTAAATTTGTACTGCCCTGTGAAATACGGTCCGTAAACAACACGGCTTGTAAATAAGCGCACCTTAATGCCGACACGAATTTCCGACGTTACATTGCCCCGCTATCAAAAACACGTCACAGGACCTATCATTTCATCCGATCGCCGATAAATAATGGATTTTATTTGCATGGTGATGAAGGCAGCCATTGCAGTGGTACACTGACAATCGACGAAGATTAGTGTGATTGAAGAATGACTCTACTCTGACAGCAGATGAATTGAGTAAAGTTGTTTTCCAGCAAATTTGCACATTACATACATCTAATTCAAGATATACTTTGGAATCATATCACTGAACCTATGAAGTGAGAGAAAATTCGCTGCATACTGACGTAGGTAATGAGTATTGCATGATTATTGTTTCTATTAAGTTTCTATTGATTTTATTCTTGCACTGAACGCCAAGTGTAAATTAATTGCACTATTGTTGAATATTTAGTCTCCAATGTAAAAATGTCCCTTTATTTTCTGTTTCCGACATGTAATTATTATTTAATCGTTTATTGCGCAATGGCTTTGTTTAAGTTAATAAAAGGTTCTGCGATGTACGTTATCTATTTTTGAATACTGAATCCATTTGTGTTGATGTTGAAAATGTGTCTTGATCTGTCCTCTGGTTCAAAAAAAGGCTCTGAGCACTATGGGACTTAACATCTATGGTCATCAGTCCCCTAGAACTTAGACCTACTTAAACCTAACTAACCTAAGGACATCACACAACACCCAGTCATCACGAGGCAGAGAAAATCCCTGACCCCGCCGGGAATCGAACCCGGGAACCCGGCGCGGGAAGCGAGAACGCTACCGCACGACCACGAGCTGCGGACCCGAAGTAATGGTTTCCAGACCATGTCAGTAATGTGCTGCTTCTTACGTGTGTAGTGGCGGCGACCCCTGGTTGGCCATCATGATGGCGTCACCGAAAACGTTATGGCATCACATCCGTGGTGGGTGATTACGTTAAATACAGAGTCCACCATTATATTCAAAGCTGTGATTTGCTTATTGTTAGTAACTAGTTAAATTCTTAGCACGAACTGTTAATGTATAGAGATGGTATCGGCTGCACTATCTTCGTCAATCATTTCACCGACCATTTAAACGACAAGTACTTTGTCTATTATTTACTCGTCAACTCAAAGCTTCCTTGCTTCCTCGACATGATTTTTACAATCGTAATATTTTATCAGTTCTGTGCGTACCCTTCCGAGCGTGACTACACACCATAACTGTTGCCACTTCTGTTTCTCTGAGGGGAACTAAAATGGATACTTGTACCTAAATTAGTTAGTCATGAGTGCATATATATCTGAAAATGTGTCCCTTATTCTTACAGAAGATAGCACTGATGTATGGGCCTTTGTGTCGCATGGTATGCACCAGCCTGTTGAGACTCAGGAACTGCTAAGCGCGGTTTCCGCTCATTTTTCCCACATCCTTCACCTCTCATCGTAAAGATTCACAAACTCGTGCGAACACACCTGTATGCCCTCGGATTTGGTCACATGTATGGAACACTCGCCCCTGTAACGCCACACATTATCAGTACGTGTGTAACACGCCAATGCTCTTAACTATCTCCACAACCAGAAATACACTGAAGAGCCAAAGAAACTGGTACACCCGCCTAGTACCGTGTAATGCCCCCGTGAGCACGCAGAAGTGCCGCAAAGCGACATGGAATGGATTCAACTAATATCTGAAGTAGTACTGGAGGAAACTGACACCATGAATCCTGCAAGGTTGCCCGTAAATCCTTCGAGTACGATGGAGTAGAGATCTCTTCTGATCACCACGTTGCAAGACATCCCAGATATGCTCAATCATATTCTTTTCTGGGGAGTCGGATGGCCAGCGGAAGCGTTTAAACTCATAAGAGTGTCCCTGGAGCCACTCTGCAGCAATTCCGGACGTGCGGGATGTTGCATTGTCCTACTGGAATTGCTCAAGTGCGTCGGAATGCACAATGGACATGAACGAACGCAGGTGGTCAGACAGGATGCTTACGTGTCACCTGTCAAAGTCGTGTCTAGACGTATCAGGGATACTATGTCATTCAAACAGCACGCTCGCACACCATTGTAGAGCCTCTACCAGCTTGAATAGCTCCTACTGACATCCAGGGTCCATGGAGTTATGAGGTTGTCTCCATACCCGTGCATTTTTTTTTTTTTGTTTGTGGTTTTAGGGCGCAAAACGTCTATGGTCATTAGCGCCCAGCCCGTGACGTAGGAAACAGGAAAAAAACGAAATTTAAAACCAGCAGCAATGGGAACAAAGTCATAAAATTTGAGAAACTAAAGGCAGAAGGAATGCTTAAAAATCCACTATAGAAAGGGGTTGGTTGTCCCCAAAAAAGCTTCAAATGACTGACGTCATTTCACTGTCACTAATAAACTGGAGAACGCGGTCGGCTGAGCGCGTGTCATCTGCTAAAATCGACGATAGATCAGGCGATAGCTGTAGACGGGAGCGTAACGGATTAAAGTAGGGGCATTCAATTAAAAGGTGTCTGACCGTCCACAGCTGAGAGCAGTGGGGACAGAGTGGGGGAGGATCACCGCTTAAAAGATGTCGATGGCTAAAAAGACAGTGCCCTATCCGGAGTCTAGCTAAAATTACCTCCTCCCGACGACGCGTTCGGGAGGAAGAGGTCCAAGCGCAAGGAAGGGCTTTTACTTCCCGCAATTTATTATGGGGAAGTGTTGACCAATGCGCATGCCATAAATGAGCAACTTGGCGACATAAACCGCTCCGTAGATCGGTAATGGGAAGCGACTGAATAGCAGGCCGAGGAAGAGAGACTGCAGCCTTGGCCGCTATATCGGCCGCCTCATTCCCACAGATACCAGCGTGTCCCGGGAGCCAGAGGAACGCCACCGAGACGCCCCCCAGGTGGAGCAAGCGCAGACAGTCCTGAATCCGGTGGACCAGAGGGTGCACAGGGTAAAGAGCTTGGAGACTTAGGAGAGAGCTGAGAGAATCTGAGCAGATTACGTACTGTATCCGCTGATGGCGGCGGATGTAGTGGACAGCCTGGAGAACAACGTAAAGCTCCGCAGTATAAACAGAACACTGGTCGGGAAGCCGAAAGTGATTTGGGGTGTCGCCAACAATATAGGCACTCCCTACACCTAACGATGTTTTCGAGCCGTCGGTGTAAATAAATGTGGCGTCCGTCATTTGTGCACATAGAGCAGCAAATGCCCGACGGTAAACAAGTGTAGGGGTACCATCCTTGGGAAATTGACATAGGTCTCGGAGCAAGTCGATCCGGGGACGGAGCCAAGGCGGTGCTGTACCCCAAGTTGTCAAGAAGGTTTTAGGAAAGCGGAAGGAAAGAGAATGGAGCAGTTGACGGAAGCGGACTCCCGGGGGTAGTAGGGAGGAGGAGCGGCCTGCATACCCTACATCAAAGGAGGCGTCCAAAAAAAGGTCATGGGCTGGATTAGCAGGCATGGAAGATAGCTGGCTAGCGTAACGACTCAACGACTCAGAAGGACTGCCCGCCGATTGGACAGCGGAGGTTCAGCAGTCTCAGCATATAGGCTTTCCACAGGGCTGGTGTAAAAAGCTCCAGACACTAAACGTAATCCACGGTGGTGGATAGAGTCGAGACGCCGAAAAATAGACGGCCGAGCAGAGGAGTAGACTGTGCTTCCATAATCCAATTTCGAGCGCACTAAGGCGCGATAGAGGCGGAGAAGGACCACTCGGTCCGCTCCCCAGGAGGTACCATTCAGGACACGGAGGGTGTTAAGGGAACGCAGACAGCGAGCCGAAAGATAGGAAACGTGGGAGGACCAGCACAGTTTTCTGTCAAACATAAGACCCAAGAATTTAGCGACGTCGGAAAACGGAAGGTTGACAGGACCTAGACGTAAGGAGGGCGGAAGAAACTCCTTACGTCGTCAAAAATTAACACAAACGGTCTTACTGGGTGAGAAACGGAAGCCGGTTTCGATGCTCCACGAGTGGAGGCGACCGAGACATCCTTGAAGACGTCTTTCAAGAAGGCTGGTCCGTTGAGAGCTGTAGTAGATCGCAAAATCGTCCACAAAGAGGGAGCCCGAGACATCAGGAAGGAGACAATCCATAATTGGATTAATGGCGATGGCAAACAGTACAACACTCAGCACGGAGCCTGTAACACCACAGCTCTTATGCTGTATGGATTCATTTTGCTTTATTTAATGTTACATTGTTGATCGCCTGTGAATGTGTTCAAATCGATAGCATAAAATTGTGTATTCTTTTCTTTGTCAAACCTTTGATGTCGTGATTTGATTCTATGCAAAGTAGTGTATCTGCAATTTGTATTCTTTGTCCTATTTGGAGGGAACAGAATTTTTGTATGTAATTGTAATTTTGTGTGAATAATTTTTTGTAGAAGTGTCAATATGTGAAAATGTTCTGTTTTATTTAATGTATTTGTTTGCTGTTATGTAAATTGCTGATCCTCACTTAGGGCTCTTAGTTAGTTTGTATGTAAATGGTGTAGTGGTTCCCCTCTGGAACGGAAATGCGTAGCGCGCGCAAATTGTGGTTGGCCTAGGTGGAAAAGGTGGAACTGATAGTCAGTCGGGGACGAGCAGTCAGTCGGAGACGAGCCACCAGTCGGAAAGGGGCTACCAGTCTGTGCACTGTCAATGTAAAGGTGCATATCATGCTGATTCAGAGAGAGGCTTTTACTGCTTCTTTCCAATGCCTCGGATGGGTGGATAAATAGCTGGATCTATTCTGGAAATTGTATGAATCATCGCCATGAAGATACGATAAAGTCCGGCAATTCTACCTGTAATTCCACCTACCAACATGCAGTTGCCACCACATTGCGCAATCACTGTAACGTAATACTATATTGATGTACAGTGAAGGATCAGCCTAATGGATGTGTTAGTGTGCTGAAATATAAGGTAATTCATATCGGAATTTATTTACTTACCTTGATTTTACTCCTCATCATAACACCTCTCAGGGTCCTCTCCGTTTGAAGTAAAGTGATTACCGAGTGTCCTTACTGAAAGTACGTTGAAGCCTAGAGTTTGGTTAAATAATGCCTCTTGAACTTATTAGAAAGATAGTTAAAGCTAATGTGGTAACAGAGTGAGTTAAAGCAAAGGTTATTTGTCCAATAATAATTTTCCTATTGAAGCTGTTATTTAAAGTGCTGTTACCAACTTCAAACTTTAGGCTTAGTATTGTAAAGTAAATGATCACGTTGTTGTCTGTAGTAAATTCTAAAAAGGAGAGTCAGTTCCTTGCAGTTTTGTCAACATTGTATTTCGTTGTAGTAAAAGTGAGAAAGCTGCAGTTGTGAAACGTTACATTCTCATGTATGCCAAGTGTTTGTCTCTCTTGTGTGCATATTAACAGTATAAAGACCACTCAGTTTGTGTAAACCCTGAAAGTGATAGTGTTTTTTCTGTACCTGTTATAATTTTGAAAATAGTTCCTGCTGCTCTAACTGTTAGCTTCAATCTTAAAACATCTGCACAAATTGCAGCACAGGGTGACAATATTAATGCACAAATTGCAGCACAGGGTAGTGATATTAGTAAACAGATTGAGAAAGTTGATGTAAAAGTAGACATTGTGAGTAATGAAATTAAAAACCTTAAAAGCGAAATTACTGTCATCAATGGCAATATTGCCAACATACAGGGACAAGTTGATGACATTAACGAAAGATTTGACACGGAAGTAATTAAAATTCAAGATCAAATAGAACCCTTAGTCTGTACTAAAGTGGACGAAATGGTATTCGGTATTAAATCCGAAATACAAACAGAGTGTAACGCGGAATTTGCACAGATCAAACAGTCTGTAACAGAAACAAGCAAGGCTCTAACCAAACAGATTCTTACTTGCGAAAAGAGGTGTGAACATAACACTTCACAAATCCAAGGCAAAATGTATGACTTGGAAAGAAAAATACAAACCGGACCTACACATATTACTGAAAGAATGCCTCTCAGTAAAATATTAGAGGGCGAAGAGAAATTCGACCCTGCAAAGAGGCATAATGGATGGCACCCCCTAGACTTTGTAAAGAATTGCGAAAGAAATTTTCCTGAATATTTGTCTGATCAGAAAAAAATTAATGTTGTAATTAGTGCACTAACGGGAGAAGCAAAAAGATGGGGGTTGAATCTGGATACTAACCAGATGTATTTTGAAACGTTTAAACAAAAATTTATTGACGAATACTGGTCAGCACAAAAACAAGACCAGTTGTGGCGTGAATTTCTAATGGCCAGGTTGTATGACATCAGAGGTAGGCAAACCATGAAAGAATTCTGCGAATCGTGGTACAGAAAACTGATACATTTGAAGGCTAGAAGAACTGAAGCTGAGATCGTTTGGGTTCTTTGGCAGAAACTGCCTGAGGATTCGAAACGATATGTTGGGAGTACACACAGTAGTTTTTCTGCGTTCTTGGAAAGGGTAGAAGATGAAGATCACTGGCGAAGAAATCGCGAGTACCGTCCCCATAATAACAATAATTATTTGCGAGAAAGTAATGACCAAAATGAACAACCTGAAAACGAAAGATATCGTGTAAACACGATTCAAAGAGGTCGGGCGAGAGGCAGGGGAAATTACACTACGCGCGGTAGAGGATACATGACGCGGAATTTCCAAAATAGAGAAGAAATGGAAAACTGAAAACCGCGTGTGTTACGGGCCGGATTCACGCGGAAACCGGTTTTGGGCCCAAAGAAAATATGCCAAATATTAGATTCGAGAAGGAAAGACGTGAACTACGGGGCAGGAAGGTTAAGGGTGCGCCTATAGCAGACGGGCGCGGAATGATACATAGTGGCGTTCCCAGTGCGAAGTCACGTGACCGTTCGTGCTCGGGCCAGCCGTTGCCGAAGCAGCGTACATTGCACTTGGCAGCAGACACAAATGGCAGACGTAAGAACAAGATGGCTGCCATAGAGAGAAACAGAAGAGGCGGGATCGGACACTTCCGATGGCCGGTTTCAGTAGTAGATGCATGTAGAAATGAAAATAAAGTTAATATGTCATATGATAAAGATAACTCAGTATCGGAATCGTGCGAAAAGACTTCATTAAAGAATGAAAGGGAGATAGGAAACGCGAATGAAAAACAGAATATTGATACTGTTAATAATGTATATGAGGTAAAAGACGTAGATGTGGGGGAGGTTATCATGAATAAAGAAGAGAGGAAGGTAGAATACGCCACGCAAAAGACGTGTGCACAATTAATGATAGGTGAAAGTGATATAGAGGAGGACGTTAGTAAACATGACATTATAAGCAGTGCAGGTGAAGTTATTGTTGATGGAAAGGTGCTTAATGATTTTAATGCAGAAGGATCTGATAGGGATTTCGCACGATTACCTGAAAATGACAGCATGGAAGAAAATGAAATGAAAGTTATCGAAGTACATGACGATTATACTAAGTATGAAGTTAAGGCTGAAATCGTTCAAAGTGATATAACAGATGAAGTGCCTGAGTGTCCAAACGATGTGCATTGTGTAGAAAATGAGTTAAAAAACGAAGTGGCTGAAACATCTAGTGATAATCTGCCTCACTGTTTAAAAGTTGCCTTACTGCTCGAATCTGATAACGAAATAGAACCTAGTGATAGCTCAGACGAAGGAGAGACGACAGATTCAGATACAGATGAGTTTTCGGAGGTAGACAAACATACTTATATCTTTACAGAAAGAGGTTACGAAAAAATTAACGACATCTTTTCGAAACAAAATCCGGAATGCGTAACTGAAACAAAACCGAAAGAGCCGCCGTATGACACTATATTAGGGCAGGCTTTACTTAATGTAATGACAGAAATAGATTTACAGAAACCTAAATAATATTCAAAGATAAATATAGTAGAACGTGAACTGTTAAAGATCTGTAAAGATGTAGAGGTCCACAAACCCAAAAAGCCACCTGATACACAGCTGAAATCAGTAGGTAATATTTCCTGGAAAGACATTATGGTTGAGCAGGATTTGTTATGGGAAGAACAGGAGAAAACGGAACAGAGAATTATTAAACAAACTATAATACCTGTAAATGTTTGTAACACTGAGCTGCAAGTACTTTTAGACACAGGATCCCAAATCAGTGCCATATCAGAATCATTCTTTGATCATATTTCATGTAAGCCAGGGTTAGTAATAATGTCTGTTAGTGGAGTGAAAATTATAGGAGCTACTGGCAGGTCCAGCAAGCCCATTCAAAAACAAGTATTGATGGACTTTGAAATAGGAAGCCAAAAATTTGAACATGATTTTTTAGTGGTCCCTGAACTAAGTGCTGAAATGATTCTAGGTATTGATTGGCTAGACAAGGAAAAAGTAATTTTAGATTGTAGTAATGGAAGTGTTAAGATTAATAGGAAAACCGAAACAATAGAAATTAAATTTGAAGGTGACAACCAGGTCTAAGCTGTGAATGTAGAACCCATTTTGTTAAAAATAGAATCTGAAAATGATGGTTTGTCCCAACTATATGAAATATACCATGTGAAAGGTCTATTGCAGGGTGATCAAAAGACTGACAGTTTTAGGGAAATTGTTGATGTTATCCAAGAAATATCATGTGAACAGAAAGATGATTTATTTGATATCTTGAATAGTAATAAGAAAGTGTTCTCTGATAAACCAGGTGTCGTAAACAACTTTGAATATCGTATGGATATCCTAGAACATGAACCATTCTTTGTCAGACCATATCCAATACCTATAGCTAAGAAAGAAGCAGTACAAGCTGAGATTGATAAAATGTTGGAATGGGGGGTAATAGAAAGAAGCAATAGTGAATACAATAGTCCACTTATTATAGTCAATAAAAAGGATGGAGGTGTAAGAGTAGTCATTGATGCACGGACATTAAATAAAATTGTCAGGAGAGAAGTAGACAGGCCAGAAAATTTAGATGATTTATTGCAAAAGTTCCATAATGTAAAATATCTAACCAGTTTAGACCTTACTGCTGGATATTGGCAGATCCCATTACACAAAGATTCTAGAAAATATACAGCTTTCTTGTTTGCAGGAAAATGTTACCAATACAAAGTTGTACCATTTGGTTTGAATACTTCTGTTTCTGTTTTCATTAGGGCTTTGGATTCTGTATTAGGAAAAGAACTTTGTGCCAGATTGACTGTATATGTAGATGACCTATTGATTGCTACTGATAACTGGGAGGAGCATTGTGACCTATTAAACAAAACCCTTATTGCTCTTCAAGCAGGGGGCATGACTTTAAAGTTAAAAAAGTGTGAATTTGTGAGACAAGAAATTAAGTTTTTAGGACACATAATAACCACATCTGGGATTGGCAAGGACCCAGAAAAGCTTAATGCTATTGAAAAGTGCCCTCCTCCAAAGAACAGGAAACAGTTGAAAGCGTTTTTAGGTCTTTGTGGGTTTTACTGCAAATTTGTGAAGGGGCAAGCTTTCAACAGCCCACATTTGAATAGCTTGTTAAAGAAAAATAGTGTATATATTTGGACATCTGAATGTCAGAAAGATTTTGAAAATTTGAAAACTGAGTTAGTAAGGGAAAACATTTTACATCACCCAGTTTTAAGTAAGCCATTCCACATGATTACAGACAGTAGTGCTTATGGTATTGGTGTTGAAATATTTCAGGAAAACACAGAATTTGGGGAAACAAAACATAATACCATTGCTTTTGCTAGTAGGACTTTAACTAAATATGAGAAAAACTATACTATTTCAGAGAAAGAAGCCTTAGCAATCATTTGGGGATTAAAGAAATTTAGGAATTATTTATGGGGACATAAAACTATAATTCATACAGACCACAAGGCATTAACCTTTTTAAAAAACTGTCGACTGTTTACTGGCAGATTGAGTCGATGGGCCCTGTACTTACAACAGTTTGATTATGAGATATTATATATTAAAGGTAGTGACAATTATGTAGCTGACACTTTATCACGATTGCCTGAGGGTATGAACAGCTTACCAAGGGAATGTAATGAAGAAGGCAAATTTCATATAAGATATATTAAGGAGGTGCCAGGTAGGAAAAGAATAGAGCAAATTTGTAAAAGTATGAGGTTCCATCAGAATGAGGATGAAATATGGAAGTCAGTGAAGGTTAATTTTAGTAATCCTAATTACCCACAAATCTGCAGATTTTATAAAATATTTAATGGAATTTTATACAGGAGAAAGAATACCAGCACTGAAGAATGGAAGGTGTGTTGGCCTAGGCAATTTGAAACTGAAGTGATTGATTACTTTCATCTTGCCTTAGGGCATTGTGGTCCCAAGAAGTGTATTGAAAAGTTAACCGATGTCATTGCAATTAATGTAGGTGCTACTAAGAAAATTACTGAGAGAATAAGATCTTGTGATGTATGTCAGAGGGCAAAAGTAACAAACAAACAAAATCAAGGTTTCATGCAGAATACCGTACCAGAGGACACATTAGAATTACTGTCAGTGGATTTGTATGGTCCTTTACCTAAAACCTCAGGTAATTGGTCTTACATTGTTGTAGTATTGGAAGTGTTCTCCAAATTTATTAAATTATATCCAATCAGGAAAGCCACTGCTAAAGCAGTCTTCAGCAAGATGACTGAGTATTTTAACACCATTGGTAAACCTAAAGCAGTTTTGTCTGATAATGGACCACAGTTTATCTCAAAAATCTGGAAGGAAGGCATGAAGCAACATGATGTTCAAGTTAAATATATTTCAGCTTACCACCCGGCTAGTAACCCTGTCGAAAGATATATGCGTGAATTAGGAAGGTTAGGCAGAACCTACTGTCACCATAACCATAAGGCTTGGGGCAGATTTGTAAATGACTTTGAAAAGACCATGAACACCTTATACCATGAAACCACCGGTTTTACCCCTGAATAAATTCTGTTGGACCGTAAAAGTAAAAGTATTATTGAAGAAATATTGCAATTTCCACCTATTGTAGGAATTAATCTGCATGAGAAAAAAGAGTTAGTTAAGAAAAGAATGAAAGAGAAAGCGGCCGCTAGATCTAAAAGGCATGATAATAACCTAAAAACAACTAAATTTAAGCTTGGAGATTATGTTTTAGTGAAAACCCATGAAAAATCTAGCGAAATTAATAATGAAATTTCTAAATTCAAATACATTTACAATGGGCCTTTTGAAGTGCAAGGAACTCCTCATGCAAATGCTTACTTTATTGTGTACCCTAGGTCAAGGAAACCTTTAGGAGTTAGAAATATAGTTGACCTGAAGTTGTATGTCCACAGAAACCAATGATAAATGAAATGTAGAACCCTCAGGGGGCGATGCACTCTTTGCATTGTCAGGTGCCTGACGAGCACCAGGGACCCGAGTCGTTGCTAGCACTACTTCCATTTCTTTTCGTGCTGCCAACCTTCCTCTTCATCATTCAGAACTTTTACTATCTTCTTTCCTTCTTCTCTATCAGAGTGTATTGAATAGTGTGGCAATGATGTAAGATATTGTGTATTGTTTGTGGACAAGTAAATGGAAAAATAATATGGGTACACTAGAAAATGGCAAAGAATAATGAAAATATAGTGGGTACTGTAAAGGAAAAATGAAATTAAAAAGTAATTGGAAAGAGAAATATGGATGAGAAAAGGTAAGAATATTGAAAAGAAAAGGTAAATGAATGCCATAATATAATGAAATGTAAATGTTTTTGAAAAAGAAAGGGGCAAATATGGTGTTGAAAAACTGTATATGTGTTTAAAACTGAGGAGATGAACCTGGCTAAGGTATGTGTAAAGTAGATGTGAGGTATGTGTCTAGTGCCAGCAAAAGAGTTGGCAGAAATCACTTGCAATAGGATATGAAATTATTGTCCTGATCTTGATGTATGTAATGACCTAACTGTGTGTGGAAAAGCAATGATAAAGGAGTAGTAAGAAATACTTTATCCTAACTTGATCCTGAATATGACATTTAATTCTTTCTCGATTAATGTATATGTTACCTGATTGTGTCATTTGAAAAGAAATGGTTTTGTTACCAGTGTCTAATTGCTGTTTCAAAGTTACAGGTTTCATGTTTTATACCACTAATGCAAATTTTACCAAAAGTGTGTCAGAATGATAAAAAACCTCGAAATGATGACAATAAACTGCTCAAAAATATGTTGATGGGCAGTAAAACAAGACAAAATAATAAAAATGCTGTGGTCCTGATGCTAAGGACTACAAAATATACGATGTGAGCAGTAACCAAAGGACTTGCCATTGTGGGGCAAGGAGCTGATAAGTGGTCATGAACTGCCAAACCTAGAGGATGGGGCAGTGTGTCAGTTTAAAAATGTGTTTTTTGTGTATTCTTAATCTAAATTGTGTTTTTGTGTCTAAATGTGTATGTAAAAAGACTGCTAAACCAATAATGGGTAGAATGTGTAACATGGACTGCTAGTGCTGAGGCAAGCAGTGAATTAAGTTAGGTTTCTTTTGAGCAATATGTTATAAACTGACTATTCTTATTGAAGTCAGTGAAAAGTTATTATAAAATGTAAAAGGAATCTTATTTAAATGGATGTAGATGTTTTTAATACTAGGTTTTTTGAAATAACGTAAAGTTTTGGACTGCCTTGTTTTGAAACACAGCAGTGATGATTAAAGATAGGCTCTGAATATGTTAGTGTGTTTATGTGTAACAAATATTTTGGACTGCTATTAATGAAGATCAGCTTTAAAGTTAATTATTTTGAAACAACCTTGCAAAGTTACTTTGGTATTTAAGGAGTCAGTTGGAAAAGGTTTCTCATAGTTGTTTGTATAAATAATTGTGCATATCCGGATGCAAACTGAAATTTTCAATATTTCATTAATTGCTGAACCTTGTAAAATATACTGTGATCATTAATATGCTTGTGTGTCTGTGAAATTTTACATTTCTTTAAAATTATTGAGAAACAAACTTCTGTTTTGCTAAGTTAAAATGTTCTGTGCTATTGTATATGAGTTTAATTTTTTTTCATATTATTTAAAGGCTTTTCCTATTCTACTTATATGTAGATGAGTTTGTGTACTGATTGCCTATTAATTGAACTGTGTGTGTATGAAAAGAACATGCTTAAAGATATCTTGTGTAATGGTGCAAAATTAGTTTCCTTAAACCAGTGTGAAATTGAAAATTGCTTTAGATATTTTACTTTGAAAATATTTTGGAAGAAATACATGCAATTTCTTAGTGTATATACTGTATATTTGTAATGTGTGTGTGTGTTTTTTTTTCTCCCAACTGAAGTTGGATGGAATAAATTTTTTTTTTGTAGCCAGCACCACTTAGGTGTTATGGATGTTTCCTTGAAGTATCCCTGATGGGAAACTTCAACGACACATGGGGCATGTGTAACACCACAGCTCTTATGCTGTATGGATTCATTTTGCTTTATTTAATGTTACATTGTTGATCGCCTGTGAATGTGTTCAAATCGATAGCATAAAATTGTGTATTCTTTTCTTTGTCAAACCTTTGATGTCGTGATTTGATTCTATGCAAAGTAATGTATCTGCAATTTGTATTCTTTGTCCTATTTGGAGGGAACAGAATTTTTGTATGTAATTGTAATTTTGTGTGAATAATTTTTTGTAGAAGTGTCAATATGTGAAAATGTTCTGTTTTATTTAATGTATTTGTTTGCTGTTATGTAAATTGCTGATCCTCACTTAGGGCTCTTAGTTAGTTTGTATGTAAATGGTGTAGTGGTTCCCCTCTGGAACGGAAATGCGTAGCGCGCGCAAATTGTGGTTGGCCTAGGTGGAAAAGGTGGAACTGATAGTCAGTCGGGGACGAGCAGTCAGTCGGAGACGAGCCACCAGTCGGAAAGGGGCTACCAGTCTGTGCACTGTCAATGTAAAGGTGCATATCATGCTGATTCAGAGAGAGGCTTTTACTGCTTCTTTCCAATGCCTCGGATGGGTGGATAAATAGCTGGATCTATTCTGGAAATTGTATGAATCATCGCCATGAAGATACTATAAAGTCCGGCAATTCTACCTGTAATTCCACCTACCAACATGCAGTTGCCACCACATTGCGCAATCACTGTAACGTAATACTATATTGATGTACAGTGAAGGATCAGCCTAATGGATGTGTTAGTGTGCTGAAATATAAGGTAATTCATATCGGAATTTATTTACTTACCTTGATTTTACTCCTCATCATAACACCTCTCAGGGTCCTCTCCGTTTGAAGTAAAGTGATTACCGAGTGTCCTTACTGAAAGTACGTTGAAGCCTAGAGTTTGGTTAAATAATGCCTCTTGAACTTATTAGAAAGATAGTTAAAGCTAATGTGGTAACAGAGTGAGTTAAAGCAAAGGTTATTTGTCCAATAATAATTTTCCTATTGAAGCTGTTATTTAAAGTGCTGTTACCAACTTCAAACTTTAGGCTGAGTATTATAAAGTAAATGATCACGTTGTTGTCTGTAGTAAATTCTAAAAAGGAGAGTCAGTTCCTTGCAGTTTTGTCAACATTGTATTTCGTTGTAGTAAAAGTGAGAAAGCTGCAGTTGTGAAACGTTACATTCTCATGTATGCCAAGTGTTTGTCTCTCTTGTGTGCATATTAACAGTATAAAGACCACTCAGTTTGTGTAAACCCTGAAAGTGATAGTGTTTTTTCTGTACCTGTTATAATTTTGAAAATAGTTCCTGCTGCTCTAACTGTTAGCTTCAATCTTAAAACATATGTGTGTTAGAGTTCATTGCACTCGCGTGTTGCTAAGTCTAGGTTGTGTCTGTTGTGTTGTCCATTATAGTTACTTATACCTACTTTCATAAACGAGAATGTTAATCTTTCTCTTGCCTAATTAGGCTGGCGACCGTTTCCCTTATTCTATAAACAGTATAGCTAGGCAAAATTTTGTTTGTCACTATTCCAATATTAACGTAATTCTGACTTTCATGTCCGATAAGCCACTTCCATTAGGAACAATACGGTCAACTTAACAAAATTCCTCTCAGAGGGTAACACTGCTCTGTTGCTTTGTGCCATAGTTACTTTTACAAAATTGTTTTATGTTACAACCTGCTTCTGGCATTGAGGTTATGGTACAGTAGTTAGCAGACGGGGAGTGTTATAAGCCCTGGGGTACCCCGTTTTCTTGGGAGAAAGTACGGGAGAGAGTAGTGTTCACCCGCACCCTAAATGTGCGCTCTGCCATAAATTCGCGAAGAAAAAGGGGCAGCCGGCCCCGAAAGCCCCAAGAGAACAGTGTGCGGAGGATGCCTGTCCTCCAACAGGTATCGTATGCTCTCTCCAGATCAAAAAATATTGCTACTGTTTGGCGTTTCCGGAGAAAATTGTTCATGATATAAGTGGAGAGAGCAACAAGATGGTCAACTGCAGAACGATGCTTTCGGAATCCGCATGGGGCTGGTGTTAAAAGACTGCGGGATTCCAGCCACCAAGCTAAACGGTAATTCACCATACGCTCCAAAACCTTACAGACACTACTCGTGAGAGAAATGGTGCGATAACTAGAGGAGAGATGTTTGTCCTTTCCAGGTTTCGGAACGGGAACGACAATGGCTTCCCGCCATCGCCTGGGAAAGGTACTGTCGGTCCAAATGCGATTATAAAAGCGAAGGAGGTAACGCAGACTATGGGTTGATAAATGCAGCAACATTTGGATATGGATACCATCCGGTCCTGGGGCGGAGGAGCGAGAAGAAGAGAGGGCATGTTGGAGTTCCCGCATGGAGAAAACAGTATTGTAGCTTTCGTGAGAAAGCAAGATGTCGCACTTCCGCTGCACGTTTCTTCGAGAGAAACGCTGGCGGGTAATTTGAAGAGCTCGAAATCTCAGCAAAGTGCTGACCCAATGAGTTAGAAATTGCGACGGGGTTCACTAAGGTATCATGCGCGACAGTGAGCCCAGAGACCGGGGAGAAACTAGGCGCGCCTGAGAACCGTCGAAGCCGACTCCAAACTTCCGAGGAGGGAGTGAAGTTGTTAAATGAGCTAACAAAGAATTTCCAGCTTGCCTTCTTGCTATCGCGGATGACGCGACGGCATCGCGCACGGAGCTGCTTATATCGGATACAGTTGGCCAAAGTTGGATGGTGACGGAAAATGCGAAGAGCACGTCGCCGCTCACGTATTGCGTCACGGCGGCATACCCGTGCATGTTCATCCGCTCGATACAATTTGAAACGAGACTCGTCCGACCAGGCAACATTCCAATGTCGGTGTTGACGGGCCCAGGTGAGGTGTAAAGCTTTGTGTCGTGCAGTCATCAAGGGTACACGAGTGGGCCTTCGGCTCCGAAAACCCATATCGATGATGTTTCGTTGAATGGTTCGCACGCTAACACTTGTTGACGGCCCAGCACTGAAATCTGCAGCAATTTCCAGAACGGTTGCACTACTGTTACGTTTTTATTCGGCGTTGGTCCCGTACTTGCAGGATCTTTTTTCGGCCGCAGATGTGTCGGAGATTTGATGTTTTACCGGATTCCTGATATTCACGGTACATTACGGAATACCTGATATTCACGGTAGAATCGTGAAATGGTCGTACGGAAAAGTACCGCTTCAACGCTACTTCGGAGATGCTGTGTCCCATCGCTCGTGCTCCGAGTGTAACACCAAGTTCAAACTCACTTAAATCTCGATAACTTGCCATTGCAGCAACAGTAACCGATCTAACAACTGCGCCAGACACTTGTTTTCTTATATAGGCGTTGTCGACCGCAGCGCCGTATTGTGCCTGTTTGCATACTTCTGTATGTGACTACACATGCCTATACCAGTCTCTTTGGCGCTTCAGTGTATAAGCGATTAAGATCACGTGAATAGGAACGTAATGCAGTGGATCTCCTAGACGAATCTAATGATCATTAAAAAATCGTGATGTGTACAATCGTATGAAGTGTTTAAAGTGACGTCGTACCCTCTCACTCTTAAATCGCATCCTTTACCTTCTGCGAAGATAATGTTCTGCAATTACGTGTGTCATGTATAGCGCAGAAATGGTGGTGATGAACAGCATCTGTTAAATCAGTACACGACAGTGAACTGGATTGTTCACTTAGCTTGTGTATGAATATGGAGGAAAGGTCATAGGTACCCAGGATTTATACGATGGCCACAGCTGGCTCCTGCAAAGGACACTGTCGCCGCAGTGCCACGTGGCATGGGCCCGAAAATAAACGACGGTATCCGTAAATATGCAGCCCCGCACGTGGCCGACGGTTCTCGGTATTCCCTGAAACCTTCGATATGTGTCATTTGCAGTTGAGTGACTTAGCCTGAGTTTAAGTTTTTGAAATCGGTTTGCTCCCTGGACTGTATTCACGCTTTACAAGGACCTCCATTTCGCTCTGGACTTTGTTTCTGTCCAGCTATGTACTTTGTGAATTCCACCGTCGTGGACAACAGGAGCTGACTACTTGTTCCACTGGTATCTGCTTCACCACTGGTACGAGAGATCGTTAATTGTGCACTACCTCCGCTGAGTAGGATAGAAAAGTTAGTATATCTGATAAAGTAAATGGCCACATTTTCTGCTCTTACACTGATACTAATGTGAACCTGATGTGCGGCTGGTCCCGGCGGAGGATCGAGTCCTCCCTCGGACATGGGTGTGTGTGTGTGTGTCTGTTCTTAAGATAATTTAGGTTAAGTAGTATGTAACCTTAGGGACTGATGACCTTAGCAGTTAAGTCCCATAAGATTTCACAAATTTTTTTTTTGTGAACCTGATGTTTTGCTTCCATGAACGTTCGAGGATTTCCGTCTGAGCACACGCGTAGTTTATTAACTCCCTCAGTGTAAATCACGCTTCACCCCTAAATAAAAGGCAGGCTATCAACTAAGGATTTTCAGTGTCCCGTCTTAGAATCCGTTGCCACCGTGGCAATATGGCGTGGTAATCTTTTGGCCTGAGACCTTGCAAATGCTGAAGGTAATGTGCGTAAAGTAACCTCTCATGCAGAAATGACCATGCCTTCAGATGCTCTATTTCTTGGAACACTTGCTTTGGTTTCGGCGTGGAATCATATGACTCCGTTTTACTGTTTACCTTGTTCATTATGTAGGTAATTACTGATCTCAATCTGATGTCAGCTCAACCTAAAAACTATACAGAGAGCACGTGGGCATTCCTCTATTTGTAGGAGCAAGCGTTTTATTTCCAAACATTTGTTTCAATAACGTTACGACTTATCTTAGAAGAAAGATTTAGGAAAGGCAAACCTACGTTTCTAGCATTTGTGGACTTAGAGAAAGCTTTTGACAATGTTGACTGGAATATTCTCTTTCAAATTCTAAAGGTGGCAGGGACAATTTGCACAGAAACCAGATGGCAGTTAGAAGAGTCGAGGGGCACGAAAGGGAATCAGTGGTTGGGAAGGGAGTGAGACAGGGTTGTAACCCCTCCCCGATGTTATTCAATATTGAGCAAGCAGTAAAGGAAACAAAATGAAAATTCAGAGTAGGAATTAAAATCCATGGAGAAGAAATAAAAACTTTGAGGTTCGGCAATGACATTGTAATTCTGTCAGAGACAGCAAAGGACTTGGAAGAGCAGTTGAATGGAATGGACATTGTCTTTAAAGGAGGATATAAGATGAACATCAACAAAAGCAAAACGAGGATAATGGAATCTAGTCGAATTAAGTCGGGTGATGCTGAGGGAATTAGATTAGGAAATGAGACACTTAAAGTAGTAAAGGAGTTTTGCTATTTGGGGAGCAAAATAACTGACGATGGTCGAAGTAGAGAAGATATAAAATGTAGATTGGCAATGGCAAGTAAAGCGCTTCTGAAGAAGAGAAATTTGTTAACATCGGGTTTAGATTTAGGTGTCAGGAAGTCGTTTCTGAAAGTATTTGTATGGAGTGTAGCCATGTATGGAAGTGAAACATGGACGATAAATAGTTTGGGCAAGAAGAGAATAGAAGCTTTCGAAATGTGTTGCTACAGCAGAATGCTGAAGATCAGATGGGTAGATCACATAACTAATGAGGAGGTATTGAATAGAATTGGGGAGAAGAGGAGTTTGTGGCACAACTTGACTAGAAGAAGGGACTGGTTGGTAGGACATGTTCTGAGGCATCAAGGGATCACAAATTTAGCATTGGAGTGCGGCGTGGAGGGTAAAAACCGTAGAGGGAGACCAAGAGATGAATACACTAAGCAGATTCAGAAGGATGTGGGTTGCAGTAAGTACTGGGAGATGAAGAAGCTTGCACAGGATAGGGTAGCATGGAGAGCTGCATCAAACGAGTCTCAGGACTGAAGACCACATCAACAACAACGACGACAACAACAATTCGTTATCTTAGGTGGTTTAGTGTGCGGTTTAATTATCGTATGGTAGCGAAATTTTGCCAAACATGCTAATGCATGAATTCGGAACTGATTGTTGCTGCAAAGAAAAAAAAAAAATAGTTCCAATCATGGCCACCGAGTGCATATCTGGCGCTGTACACTGTTTGTATGACGGTACGACAGCTATTTGACAAGCCATAACGTGAGTGGATACTATGCCTATCGAGGAGAGAGGCGTGCGCTGTTAGTGAAACTGTTTTACGTGTGTACTAGCAATTACTGTGCTGCATTGAGGAAGTCTCGCCGCCTCAACGGTCTGAGGCGAGACCCTAAGACGTTACGTGGTTTAAAGTAGATCATAATAAAATTCGAAAACATGTATGAGCTTGGAGTGGCACCTGCAATACGAAGGCATCCCATTGGAACCTGTTGACGAGGTTTGTGTTGCTGTAACTGACCATGCAGCACGTGCCCCAGGTACTGCTAATCTTCGTCAGTTTACTAGAATTCAAATGGCCAAATGGCGCTGAGCACTATGGGACTTAACTTCTAAGTTCATAAGTCCCCTAGAACTTAGAACTACTTACACCTAACTAACCTAAGGACATCACACACATCCATGCCCAAGGCAGTATTCGAACCTGCGACCGTAACGGTCGCGCGGTTCCAGACTGTAGCGCCTAGAACCGCTCGGCCGCTGAGGCCAGCCTTTACGAGAATTGTTCAACCCATAGTCAACAGTACGGGTAGTTTACACTGGTTCCCGTACAAGATCCAGACGGCGAAGCAACTGAGACCTAATGATCGGCAGTAACGTTCTGAATATGCTCGTAAGTTTCTGGTACGGACTGAAGTTGATGACATGTGGCCGGACAATATTGCATGGACTGAAGAGGCAATTCTTATATTACAGGGAGCGGTGAATACACAGACTGTCGAAACTGGGGTACGGTTGTGCACGGTTCACTTCGTTGGGGCATAGCTTTTACCTCGCCCCATTTCCGTTGTACTCACTCTCTCTGGACGGCTGATTCACTAATTTGCTTACCACATCTTTCCAGTAACTGGACTGGAATTTTAGGTATACCCAATGATTAAACCTGATGTATCGTGTGTGACTGTGTGGCGTGCATTCACAGTCATTTTTACTCTCGGTCCATTCTTCTTTCTACAGAGGGTCTGCACCGAGACGTCTGCACATTATCGAGACCACCTGTTACAGCGTGTGATTCTTCCTTTGGAAGAGCGCAACTGCGAAGACACCACTGTTTCCACGCAAGCTGGGGCAACATTTCGTATCGCTCACCCGGTGAAAAATTTGCTTAATGCAGTATTACACGAATCTGTTATCTCCAGAGGTTTTCCAGATGCAAGGTCTGCAAGATCACCTGATCTGAATCAATGTGATTCTTGGGTCTGGAGATATCTAACAGAACGCGCTTACCGGGGACACGTTTGGTCTCTACCTGACCTGATGGTCAGCCAGTACACAGGAACATGTTACTCAGTTCCTCCACTGCGAGCAACTGTTGATCAAATCATTTTACGGATGCACTTCCCGTCTTTGGTACTCATACAGAACAAATTGTGTGAGCGGCGGTTAATGGTAACATAAACATTATGCCTTTCTCAGTTGCTTGACCGATTCTGCCCACGTCCCACTCCTAAGCCATTACGTATGGTAACATTTATATACGTCTTTCTTGCATTCACAGCGCTAGATTTGCACTTGGCCAAGATTAGAACAAATTTCTTCCCTCGTAAATCGGTTCCGCATTAACACATTAGAAAATCTGCTAAGTTTTGCTGTCAATTTCTTTCTACATCTTTCCTTATTTCTATAATCCATGCTATTGTTAAATACAAGAACATGTGTTTCCACATTAGTTATAATCACATGGTATTTTCTTGGCTAACATAACAATATAGTATTTTCTTAACAGCTATTTCAAAGCGTAACACCATAACGGTTTTAATATTAGCTCAAAGCATGATTATTTCAAATACAAGATCATTAATGGAACTTAATACTTAGGGTAATATCCCTTCTCCTCTACTACAGCTTCCAGACGCTCTTGAATTTTACTAACGATTTTCTCAGTGTACTCACACTCAATTAGTTCCCGTTCTTGCTTCGTGTTCTTAATCAGGTTTTCTTTCAGACAGATAACAATTTCCTGGTCAGTCTGTCGAATACGCCCTCCACATGCTTGTTGGTGTTTAGATCGGTCGATTGAGGTGCTATCTGAACCACTTCGGCACAGCTGCAAGAAAGCCATTATTTTACGAGGTACGATGCTCACTTAGAATCAATGTGTTGAAAAGGTCTGAATGTAGAGCCACATATGTTCTGCACTCCTGTACCAATTTTTCTTCAGGATTTTGAGATATCCGTCCGCGTCTAACGTGCTGTCAATGAATATAGGGTCCCTCACGCCAGATGACAAAACACAGTTGCATACCAATTCACTACCCCCTGTGTTTTACAAAAGATGGCAACTATTTAGCCTCCAACTCGTCATTCGGATTTCTCACCCTATAGTTCTTCTGTCTGTTGGAAAGACGTTGACTTCGTTCTCTTCATCAAGCATAACATTACTACACTACTCTGCTAACGCGGTGCTTTACTAAATTGGAGGCGTTTCCCTTTGTTCAATTTGTTATCACATGGTGATGAGGCGGAATTATGGGCCTCATGGAAAAAGGGTAACCCGGCTGAGTCACGCAATTTGACTCTTAGTCTGATCACGAGGTGTGGCCATTAATTGCACGCGTTGATCACGTAGGCTGACGTGAGGATCAATGAACTATACTTGACGGGATGTATCTGGAACATCTTGGGTGATTAGAAAGTTAGTAGACAGGAATACAACTAGATACTTACAAGGGAACATCCCCATCGTAACCCCCTCAGATTTAGTTATAAGTTGGCACAGGGATAGGCCCTGAAAAACTGAACACAGATCAATCGAGAAAACAGGAAGAAGTTGTGTGGAACTATGAAAAAATAAGCAAAATATACAAACTGAGTACTCCATGCCCAAGATAGACAACATCAAGGAGAGTGTCAGCTTACGAGCGCCGTGGTCCCGTGGTTAGCGTGAGCAGCTGCGGAATGAGAGGTTCTTGGTTCAAATCTTCTCTCGAGGGAAAAGTTTAATTTTTTATTTTCAGATAATTATCAAAGTTCAGGCACTCACACATAATCAACTTCGCTCCGCAAAATTCCAGGACATGCTCAGATTTGATTGGACATATGCAGGATTTGACGGTCTACGCAAGGAAACATTTGAAAACGTAAAAAAACATATGTTTTGACAGAGCACAGGGAAAACTGTGCGACTGTGAAACTGTTGCATTAATTTGTTGCAGTTTATGTGACAAACTCTTATGTTTTCATCACTTTTTTGGGAGTGATTATCACATCCACAAGAAAACCTAACTCGGGCAAGGTAGAAGAATCTTTTTACCCATTCGCCAAGTGTACAAGTTAGGTGGGTCGTCAATATATTCCTGTCATGTGACGCACATGCCGTCACCAGTGTCGTATAGAATATATCAGACGTGTTTTCCTGTGGAGGAATCGGTTGACCTATCACCTTGCGATCAAATGTTTTCGGTTCCCATTGGAGAGGCACGTCCTTTGGTCTACTAATCGCACGGTTTTGCGGTGCGGTCGCAAAACACTGACACTAAACTTATTACAGTGAACAGAGACGTCCATGAATGAACGGACAGATCGTAACTTTACGAAAATAAAGGAAGTAAAATTTTCACCCGAGGGAGGACTCGAACCAACGACCTCTCGTTCCGCAGTTGCTCACTCTAACCACGGGACCACGGCGCTCCTCAGCTTGTCTTGTTCTTGATGTTGCCTATCTTGCAGATGGACTACTCAGTTTGTATATTTTGCTTTTTTTTTTCGTAGTTCCACACAACTTCTTCCTGTTTTCTCGATTGATCTGTGTTTAGTTTTCCAAGGCCTATCCACTATGTCAATTTATAACTAAATCTGAGGGGGGTGCGATGGGGAGGTTCCCTTGTTAGCCTTAATTCAGAATCAGCGGTGAACGTCGATCTTGCCTTTGTACCATATTATTTTCCAAGACACATATAGATCAATTGTCATGCATAAACTGTATGTGGCGTCTGGCTAGGTCGTAGCTACTGACTTAGCTGAATGCTATGCTAACTAGCGTCTCTGCAGATGAGATCTCTGAAGCTATAATAAGTGAACCATTCCTATTCTAGTCGGCTGTAGAACTGGCCAGTGCGCTAGCTCGTCTCGTAACATCAGCCGAGTGGCGGCGCTCGGTCTGCTAGCGGCGACAGTGGCGAATCGAGGGTCCGATCTGTACTGACGGACCGCGGCCGATTTGAAGCCTACAACCTAGCAAGTTTGGTGCCTTGCGGTAACACCACACATGGCTTTTATCTTGTCCTATTTCCGTTGTACTCACCTTCTGTTTGTACTCACCTTCTGTGGATGGCTTAACCACATTCTTTTAGCAACTTGATTGGAATTTTGGGTGTACCTTATCGATGATTAAGCTAAATCACTCTTTCATTTAGCTTCGTTACCTGCCATTTTTGACGCGCAGATTCTGCGCGATACTGCTCCTTAAATCGTGCTTCTAGCTATTGTACGAAGACGTTAGTCTGTTCCTCGCAAGCACCTTTATATTTGAGTAAATACTCCAACCAACATCGCCATGAATCCGCTTAATCTGTTCATGCCTAGGTCTCCCTCTACAATTTTTATATTACAAACGTTCCTCCATTACCGTACTGAATATTCTTTGATGCCTGAGGACGTGCCTAATCAATCGACCGTTCGAATGTTAAAAGTGGTAGTATTAAGTGTTTGAACAAGATCCTGAACGTGGGCTTTCCACGACAACTTATTATCTACCTGAACAACTAGAAATTAGAACTGTTCAGTTTCAGTAATCACTAGAGGTCTGCATTATCTCCGATTTTTACCGGCGAGTCCCGCTCGCCCCTCTGGCTCTCAGGAGTATGCGGCCGAGCGTCCTATTCCGCCGGCTGTGGGCAGCCGATCGCCAGCGCTTGGCTGAGTGCGCCAAACGCTCGGCCGGTCGCCAGTAACCGGTGGACTCACGGTGACATTTTATATATATCGCACAAATTACATCAAAACGCATTGTGGAATGTTTAAGCTGCGAAACTTTTCCCAAATATCACATTGTAATAAATGTTGATCTAACGAAAGATGGCAAATTAGACAAACAAACATTCGTTTACTAATTGCTTTCAGTGAGTGAACCTTACCAATTACAGGCAGTTCCGAGTACAATCGTCGAACTTCAGTATACACTGCTTGCTTTTCGTCTGCTGTGAGTTTCTTCAAATGACGCCGTGATGGCCATAGAACCGTGGCAACGTAATGGATAGCCTCAATTTTGCACTTCTCTGTGATGAAGTATGCTGCTCTCCTTTTTATTGTCGCCATGAGCTGAAAAGGAAACCCAATATATATAACTGAACTCTGATAATTCAACAGTTGTATAAAGGATCGTAACCTATAGAAAGTTTTCTTACCTCGTTGTCACTGTATGTTGGTTCACAATGATGTAACTGACTCTTGTACCACGGCAGCACACGTTCCAGCGTTGTTATCTTTGCAGTTTCAAAATCCAAACTCGCTTCTTTAAAGGGGGTTACAAAAGCGACAACCTTCTTGGAAGGTTTCTAAGAGTGTCGATTGCCCCCGGGATTCTAGTAGATCTCGAATATCGTCGATTTGACTTATGACGGAATTGAGCATTAACAGTGTACTGTTCTACCGAGTTACAGCTTCTTGCTTCACAGAGTGCCGCAGACGCCCCGAGTGACCCGATCTCTTCAAATAGCCTACTATAGCTCTTGCTGATAGTAGACACGACAGGATTTCAAGGGCTTCGTCTTAACCTCTCGTGAAATGTGTGACGGAGCGCAGTCATCATGCAGTGATCAAAGAAAGGCAAACGGTCGTAAGATTCAAGTGCCTTCTTCATATTAGCTCCTTGGTCGGTGACAAAGTAACATTTCGTAAGATCATTCTTGTTAATTCCTAACTCAAGCATCCGCTCTTCGATTTCGTGCCGTATGTTCTCTCCTGTCTTAGGTACGTCCGGAAACTGGGTTGTTATCAAAGCAAGCGTTTCTAGCTGCCACTCATCATTCACATAATGAGTCAAAAAATTTCTCTTCTTGTAGTTATCAGACCACATACTAGCGTCTAAAGCGCACGTTTTGTTCTTTAAGGCACATATTACCTTGGGCACCATTTCACACGTATTTTGTCTGCCTTTTCTTTAATATGCCGCGATACAGTGGTAGGGTGCAGAAGAACATCTTCTATACTGACTTTGCCGTAAGTGGCGCCAACATTGATGAGCTCTTGCGAATAATTCTTGAAGCCAATCTTACCACAAGTATTTAAGGGTAGCAAATCTATTCACTCATATCGACCAACCTATCAACAACGGCTTTCTTTATGCTACTTGGTACTGCAAGTGGCCGGTGGACTTCTGCTCCGCATTTACTTTTGCAGTGCCGAATCATACTTGTTGTGCTTGACTGGTACGAAAGTATGGTGTCGCATGTAGTATATTGCACGAAAACAGCAGAAGCCTGCGTGACAGGATCCACTACAAGTGCAAACGATTTCCAAGCTACACTTTTCGCCTCCTCTTCCGACATGTCTTTCTTCTTCAGGACTAATGAACCGCTCCTAATTCTCTCCATAATACTTCTCTTCGTTTCATGAATGGAACGTTTACGACCTATACTTGGTTTATCCATAATGCTGTCTGCCCTGCTCAAAGCCAGGTCGTCAACTGCGTTTACACACGGTTTCTATTGCGATTCGGCACTGTAGAGCGCGCGGCGGCTGTAATGTCACCGGCCGAGATTGCGAGTACGCTCGAGCGCCCGGCAGTGCTCGACAGTCCAACAGATAACCGAGAGGTGGAGGACAACCGGCCACGTGGTGCATTAGGCGGCCACAGCCGTATCGCAGTTTGGGTCTTTCTCAGCCGTCGAGCAGCGGCACGAAATGGGAAATGCTCGAGCGGTTGTTTTCATCGAAATGCAGAGCTCTACTAATCACATGCCCGTTCTATGAAATTAAAATGTCAGGTGCCGGCCGGAGTGGCCAAGCGGTTCTAGGCGCTACAGTCTGGAACCGCGCTACCGCTACGGTCGCAGGTTCGAATCCTGCCTCGGGCATGGATGTGTGTGATGCCCTTACGTTAGTTAGGTTTAAGTAGTTCCAAGTTCTAGGGGACTGATGACCACAGCAGTTAAGTCCCATAGTGCTAAGAGCCAAAATGTCACGTTTTGCTGAATTGTGTGTTAGAAACTGTAAAAACTGAGTCTTACTGTGATTTAGCGTTAGTTTATTTTCTACAAGCCATTGACTTAGGTCAAGTAATGCACTATTTGAAACCGAGCCAATGTTGCACACAACATCCTTTACTACCAAAAGTATGAGGTGAACCAATTGTGAGCTACTCCCCATCAACTTCTGGAGCAATATTTTGTGATCAACACAATCAAATACCTTAGTTAAATCAGAAAACATGCCAAGCGCTCGAAACCTTTTGTTTAGCCCATCCAGTGCCACACAGAGAAAAGAGAATATAGCATTTTCAGTTGTTAAACGACTGCTAAAGCCGAACTATACATTTGATAGCAAATCGTGTGATATAAAATGATCAAATACCCTTACTTTTGCAAACACTGATGGCATAGAAATAGGTCTAAAATAGTCTACATTATCCCTTTCTCCCTATTTATAAAGCGGCTTTACTACTCAGTACTTTAATGGCTCAGGAAACTGACCATTCTTAAAGGAAAAATTACAAATATGTCTAAATACAGGGCTAACATGTGCAGCGCAGTACTTTAATATTCTGCGAGACACTCTATCATAACGATGAGAGTCCTTAGTCTTCAGTGATTTAATCATTGACTCAATCTCCCTCTTGTCTGTATCACAGAGGAATATTTCAGACATCAATCTCGGAAAGGCATTTGTCAAGAAAGTTATATGATTTCCTGTAGAAACTAAATTTTCATTTAATTCACCAGCAATGCTCAGAAAAAAATTGTTAAATGCTGTACATATTCTGATTTACCAGTAACTGAAAGAGTGCATAGGACGGTCAGGAAGATGCTTGACTACCACATAGACCCACTTCAAGCCAACTCGTGTGTCTATCTGAAGTACGACGTATCAGCCTACAACTTAAAACAGCTTACAATACAGGATTATCGCCACACCATTCGACGTATTGACAACGAAAAAATGGAAAACTGGAGAGACTGTTAAGGAATTTGCCAGCGTGATTCGGAAAATTTAGAATACGGATGGTAAATACACGAGCACTGGAGAAACAGGGAGAAGCAATTGGACGTAGGGCGAGAACGTCACAGTGTAGGATTGGCCAGTAGGTGATCCTACCAACTTCTTATACGCCAAAGGGAAAGACAAAGAAGTTTTTTGCGGAGTAACAGGGGCAATACCAAGTGGTATAGACTTCATCGCCACTAAATGTCAAGACTCAATTTCCGATGAGAACGATACTGTACGTGTAGGACGGTTGCAACCATTTCAGCGGAGTCCTGAAGTTTTTCCACGTATAGGAGATGCGGATTAGGAAGGGAGAATGAGTATCAGACCATAAAAAAGAGGCTGTGCAAGAAACGGTAACGAGGAAACCGAATTGATTAGGGTGTAGGAGATAATAAAACAATTTCTCTCTTAAAATCCGGAGATACCAAAATCAGACTATGTTAAAGTTTCTTTTAGCTCCTTAAAGGCGTGCAGGCACTCTTCTAACCACACTAATTTACAACCCTTTTTTGACAATTGTCTCAACAGTTTGGCAGTATATGCAAATCCTCTTACGAACCGTCGGTAATAGAACGCTACTCCTAAGAACGATCTCATACAGGAAATTCAATGTACGGCTCTAATTAATCCTGTACCTGTCTTAACCCCATCATTACTTATGATAACACCTAGGTATGATATCTCTTTCATCACAAAATTACAGTTTTCTGTACTCACCGCTAACTTCGCTGCTCTTAGCCTTAGCAATACTTCCCTTAATCGCTGCATATGCAGTTCCATATCACGCCATTCACGATTATGTCATAGAGATACACTAAGCATTGTCATCGTCTTAAGCGTCTGAGTATTCCTTCTAACAATCGCTGAAATGTTACATGTGTATTTTTTAATTTGAATGGCATTCTTCTGAATTGGTAGTGTCCCCAGGTTGTGGAAAACCTTGTGTAGATCCTGTTGTGCAACCTCTATCTGGTGATACCCACACTTCAAAGCCCTGGACGATCCAAGGGGCATCAGGAATCACCTCGAAGGGAACGGTCTATTGATACGTAATCAACGTGGTTTCAGATAACATCGCTCTTGTTCAACGCAGCTAGCTCTTTATTCGCACGAAGTAATGGCCGCTATCGACAGGGGATCTAAAAATTGATTCCGTATTTCTAGATTTCCGGAAAGCTTTTGACACCGTTCCTCACAAGCGACTTCTAATCAAGCTGCGGGCCTGTGGATATCGTCTCAGTTGTGCGACTGCATTCGTGATTTACTGTCAGGAAGGTCGCAGTTCGTAGTAACAGACGGCAAATCATGGAGTAAAACTGAAGTGATATCAGGTGTTCCCCAGGGAAGCGTCCTGGGACCTCTGCTGTTCCTGATTTATATAAATAACCTGGGTGACAATCTGTGCAGTTCTCTTAGGTTGTTCGCAGAAGATGCTGTAATTTACCGTCTAGTAAGGCCATCCGAAGACCAGTATCAGTTGCAAAGCGATTTAGAAAAGACTGCTGTATGGTGTGGCAGGTGGTAGTTGACGCTAAATAACGAAAAGTGTGCGGTGATCTACATGAGTTCCAAAACAAATCCGTTGGAATTCGATTACTCTATAAATAGTACAATTCTCAAGGCTGTCAATTCAACTAAGTACTTGGGTGTTAAAATTACAAACAACTTCAGTTGGAAAGACATTGTGGGGAAGGCGAGCCAAAGGTTGCGTTTCATTGGCAGGACACTTAGAAGATGCAACAAGTCCACTAAAGAGACAGCTTACACTACACTCGTTTATCCTCTGTTAGACTATTGCTGCGCGGTGTGGGATCCTTACCAGGTGGGATTGACGGATGACATCGAAAGGGTGCAAAAAAGGGCAGCTCGTTTTGTATTATCACGTAATAGGGGAGAGAGTGTGGTAGATATGATACGCGAGTTGGGATGGAAGTGATTAAAGCAAAGACGTTTTTCGTCGCGGCGAGATCTATTTACGAAATTTGAGTCACCAACTTTCTCTTCCGAATGCGAAAATATTTTGTTGAGTCCAACCTACATAGGTAGGAATGACCATCAAAATAAAATAAGAGAATGCAGAGCTCGAACAGAAAGGTTTAGGTGTTCGTTTTTCCCGCGCGTTGTTCGGGAGTGGAGTGGTAGGGGGACAGTATGATTGTGGTTCGATGAACCCTCTGCCAAGCACTTAAATGTGAATTGCAGAGTAATCATGTAGATGTAGATGTAGATTTGTGGCTTTCGTATTTGAATGCCTGTAATCACAACAAAACCTATATTTTCGAGTTCATCCGTTGATTTTTTGGTACGATCATTGTTCTGGCGCCCCCGCCCCCTCATGCACTATTATTTTATTTATTCATTCTGTCTTTTAGTTATTGATCGATAAATACCTCCAAAATTGGTTGCAAGTACATGGGGACGCTGTATGGTTTTCAGTAGATTGGTGATTCGTTTGCCATTGGTGTGAAGTGCTGTGTAATGTGCGTAGCTGGCAATGGCCCTCTTAGAAAAAATGCATCCTTAAATTATGAAAGTAATTTTTCATTCTGTTCTCTCTTGCTACCCTCTAGGTGCTACACTTTTCCTCGTTTGAATGGTGTCTGGAGAATGTCCATGGCTGACAGCCCTTGTGCTCCATTCTTCTTCCAGAAGGGTAGACATATTAGCTGTTAACAACCATTTTGTTAATCCTATGTCCTCTGCCTTAAAATTATCTATAAAAACAGGTACCTTATTTTCACCGTTTATTTCTTCTACACGTACAATGCCTCTTTTAACTAAGCAGCCCGCATAATCTAATACTTCATTCTCTTCTAACGGTTCCACCACACATAAAGTTCCTATTGGCAGGCTAGACTTAACACTAACCCAAAGTGATTTGGCAGTAGCCTTAGGTACACGAGGGTTGAATCAAGTGTTTGTGTGATCGTTCGCAGTTTAATCCGTTAGCCCTCGTGCCATCGCTGCACTGGCAATGGCTTCACCTAATTGAAACATTTTTCCGTCAAGTTCCACCCTATGTTGCCGAAGATCGATTATGCCACAATGCTGATATCAGAAATCCAATTCTAGAATCATGTGGAAGTCCTCACTCACATGTGGGACAATCTCTACATATTGTTTAAATTGAACCGTATCCGGACAAAAATCTATGTCCATCGATCTTAATGGTGTCACGTTTTTATCCCCCACTCTACGCTATCTGTACCACTGTCAGTCCCATACCTTACATTTCACTAGATCACTACTGGCGATCGGCACGTTTGCCCCTGTGTACAGTAATATCCTGCAACCCTTTTTTCCTACTATTCCTCTCATCACAAAGTCCACCTCTGCATACGATTTCGTAGCACCCAATCTTACTGGAAATGACGGTAAGTGAATCTGGGGTTCACTTATCAGACCAACATTCCATTTCAGCCATATTTTCAAGGCCTCCTACAAAGACATGCAAATCCTCAGTTGGTGTTTCATACTTTATTCCTCACCGGTCCTCTGCTTCTAAAGCTATTACTTCCTTTTACTTTATTCACATCACGGTGAGTCTGGTGACACTGCCTCCTTAAATGCCCCATTCTTCCACATGAGAAACATTTTATATTAGCTGCAAACACTGTCTGTCTGCCCTGCATGCCAGTCGACAAATCGATCTCCTCACGCTCTATAGATAACCGGGCTGCTGTGTGCAGATCCATTGGGCCACCTGTCACTACTTGTCTTGACATTTCTGCGTGCAACCCTCTTAAACAAGCATGAAGTGTCCTCTGCTCAGCCTCTTGCAAGATAATTTCATTGACTGCAGCGTTCTGTCCTAATTCATAGGTACATCCATTAATTTTCCTTATCCTTTCCGAAAATTGTTCCACAGTTTCCGTATTGCTCTTAGTTATTACCCTTCATTGTTCCCTTTACTGTGACGCTATTTTGTTTCGTATATCTCTGAGTTAACCTTTCTTTAAATTCTTCGAATGCTGTGGCTCCCTTAAGAGCTTCTGTATACACAACGAATGTTCTCGCTTCCCCTGTTAGTCTCAATTTTGCAACACTCACTAATTACTTATTCGACCAACATTCCATCTCAGCCACATTTTCAAGACCTCCCACAAAGACATGCAAATCCTCAGTTGCCTTACTAGAAAAACTTGCAGTTGACGAATCCACATCGTGTTGTAACGATCGCGATTATACCATTCCGTGGAGTTCTGTATTATCCGCTGTTAATTGTGCTAAGTTTTCCAACAATATGCGTACTGTTTTTGGCTCTGGCACACCTTGTGTCTCTGGTTCTGTCGAAGCTTTAACCCTGTCGAAGCTTTATCCTTGAAAACACCCATTTTGAGGACTAACAGCTACAAGACAAGAAAACTTAATTCTTATGTTTAATCATCAGCTATCTCGACTCCCGGCATCGCCTAACCATACGCCCCCCAACGATTATGTGTATAAAATTTTACCTGAACTGATTCTGTACATGGCGCTGAGTGGCCCTCAAGGGAGGCACATCTAACAGGCATTAACCAATCGTGACTTGCATTGCCTCTGAAACTAGACAAGTCCGCTGGTCCTCTACTCGCAATAAAATCTGCTTTACAAAAGGCACGACTGTCAAACCTTTTCCCCATGACCAAAACACAACCAAAATTTTTGCGCTCACTATGCCATAGGCTGTAGGTTCAGACGTTAATGATCTGACACCAGTTTTAGATGACCCACAGGTTGCCAACCGTGGGGAGTGAAATAACACGTCAGGATGGCAGTAGATTTGCTGAATTAACTTCTTCATTCCGACTCTCGACTGCAGTACATCAGGAAGAGTTTGGTGTAGGCGTCCACTTGCCTCTCGTGCAAAACAATAGATGTCCAGCGCTGTTGACAGCGGAAAGCGCAGGGCCGAGGGTGGCGCCACTCGAATGGCACTGTCAGCAACGTTTGTGGTTGCAACCGTGATGTCAGCGTGCCAGGGAAGTACCACGGAGCAGCCGTGACCTCCCCCCGGCGTACGGGCGGCAGCAGCTGGTCTCATGACTAAGGGCAGGCTTCCCCATCCCATGGTCGAACAGTGGTCCCCGTACTGAATTCTGGGATATCGCCCAGGCGTCACAGGCTCGTGGTGTAGACTAAAATACAGAGACGAAAATATTGTAGTACGTTAACGGCTGAGTACTTGTTCGCTCCAGACTCTGTCCATTTAGGGTCTAAGGCATGTACTCTAAACACTTCTGTGGTGGCATGTGAGGAATGGCTTCTGTCTTTCCGCTGGGGTATTGCAGTGTTAGTTGTTGCTATACCGCACCCGGCTGTCTCTGCTTCACAGTGCTTGTCGAATGTGTTTTGCTTCATAACGCATAACACTCTTGTTTTACGGCAGGCCTCGTCTTTCTGGGACTGTGTTCTGAAGGAGGGGATTGAAATACGTGTAGCTGATGGGCTGATCAACAGAAGCGCCGGGTTCAACCTCAGCAAAACCTGGGACCCAGCACTCAGCCAACTAAAAGCACAGCGCCGACCCACAGCGACCTTCGCGGCCGACGAAGGCCACAGGACATCTGATGGTCCACAGTTCGCATCCAGCTGCCAGCAGCCCGACCCTCCCCACCACCACTCCACGCAGCACCGCGTGCGGCATGACGCAGGGCGAGGGGTGGGGAGCGATCAGAGTATAAAGGGGTGGTGATTCAGCAGAGACACTCAGTCTGCAGGTATCACCTGAAGATGACGGCAAGGAACGCCATCGAAATATCGTGGTTTGAAAACGACTGCACCCAGCTGGAGACCCAAGAACAGTACAAACAGTTAATTCGCCGGGAAAGCCTAAGATCAAGCATAACACTTTTACCTGCCTGCAGCTGGCACTGTTGTAACTCACTTCCGCTCTGGCGTACTTTTTGACCGTATATGATCGACCTAAAAAACCTAAGCAGAAACAAGGCCGCCGGAGCAGATGACTTCCCCTCAGAAGTGCTGACCCTAGCACCCTGCCATGACACAACCATTCTGCCTGGGGTGTAATATGTATGAAACAGGGGAAACGCCTTCAGATTTCAAGAAGCCTATAGTAATTCGAATCCCAAAGAAAACAAGTGTTGATACCTGTGAATATTATCGAACTATCACTTTAATAATTCATTGATGCTAAATATTGAGCCAACTTACTTACAGAAGAACAGAAAAAAGGCGACCTCAGGAAAGATCACTTCGGATTGCAGAGAAATGTAGGAACGTACATTTATAGCATTTGTAGACTTATAGTAAGCTTTTGGCAATGTTGACTGAAATACACCCTGTGAAATTCTGTAAATAGCAGTGATAAAATAGAGGGGGCGGAAGGTTATTTGCAAGGGTATGAAAGGGCAGCAGCTATTGAGAATTGAGTGAGATAGGTTTGCAACAAATCCATGATGTTATTCAATGTGTATTTGACAAGCATTAAAGGAAACGGAGGAAAGATTTGGAGCAGACGTCAATGCTCAGGAAGAAGATATGGAGACTTAGCTGTTTGCTGATGGCATTTTAATTCTATAGAGACAACAGAGGATTTGGAAGAGCAGTTGTAGGGAATGGAGAGTGTCTTGTAAGGAGAAAATAAGATGAACATCAAGCGAAACAAGAGTAAATATACATAATCTAATATTCATATACACTCCTGGAAACTGAAATAAGAACAACGTGAATTCATTGTCCCAGGAAGGGGGAACTTTATTGACACATTCCTGGGGTCAGATACATCACATGATCACACTGACAGAACCACAGGCACATAGACACAGGCAACAGAGCATGCACAATGTCGGCACTAGTACAGTGTATATCCACCTTTCGCAGCAATGCAGGCTGCTATTCTCCCATGGAGACGATCGTAGAGATGCTGGATGTAGTCCTGTGGAACGGCTTGCCATGCCATTTCCACCTGGCGCCTCAGTTGGACCAGCGTTCCTGCTGGACGTGCAGACCGCGTGAGACGACGCTTCATCCAGTCCCAAACATGCTCAATGGGGGACAGATCCGGAGATCTTGCTGGCCAGGGTAGTTGACTTACACCTTCTAGAGCACGTTGGGTGGCACGGGATACATGCGGACGTGCATTGTCCTGTTGGAACAGCAAGTTCCCTTGCCGGTCTAGGAATGGTAGAACGATGGGTTCGATGACGGTTTGGATGTACCGTGCACTATTCAGTGTCCCCTCGACGATCACCAGTGGTGTACGGCCAGTGTAGGAGATCGCTCCCCACACGATGATGCCGGGTGTTGGCCCTGTGTGCCTCGGTCGTATGCAGTCCTGATTGTGGCGCTCACCTGCACGGCGCCAAACACGCATACGACCATCATTGGCACCAAGGCAGAAGCGACTCTCATCGCTGAAGACGACACGTCTCCATTCGTCCCTCCATTCACGCCTGTCGCGACACCACCGGAGGCGGGCTGCACGATGTTGGGGCGTGAGCGGAAGACGGCCTAACGGTGTGCGGGACCGTAGCCCAGCTTCATGGAGACGGTTGCGAATGGTCCTCGCCGATACCCCAGGAGCAACAGTGTCCCTAATTTGCTGGGAAGTGGCGGTGCGGTCCCCTACGGCACTGCGTAGGATCCTACGGTCTTGGCGTGCATCCGTGCGTCGCTGCGGTCCAGTCCCAGGTCGACGGGCACGTGCACCTTCCACCGACCACTGGCGACAACATCGATGTACTGTGGAGACCTCACGCCCCACGTGTTGAGCAATTCGGCGGTACGTCCACCCGGCCTCCCACATGCCCACTATACACCCTCGCTCAAAGTCCGTCAACTGCACATACGGTTCACGTCCACGCTGTCGCGGCATGCTACCAGTGTTAAAGACTGCGGTGGAGCTCCGTATGCCACGGCAAATTGGCTGACACTGACGGCGGCGGTGCACAAATGCTGCGCAGCTAGCGCCATTCGACGGCCAACACCGCGGTTCCTGGTGTGTCCGCTGTGCCGTGCGTGTGATCATTGCTTGTACAGCCCTCTCGCAGTGTCCGGAACAAGTATGGTGGGTCTGACACACCGGTGTCAATGTGTTCTTTTTTCCATTTCCAGGAGTGTATTAAACCTGATCTCATGAAGGCCATCACGCCCTGCCATGCATTGGATCAGGGTCTCACATATACAGTACCGTACAGTACATCATAATTATCTCGGAAATAACAATTTTAATGTGACAAATAGTATTAAAATGATTTGAGTGTCTACAGTGGCAATGTGAATAAGTAAGACTGACTATATAACTAATGAAGTTAATACTGGTAGTACTGTATTACTGCTCTGCGGCCACTACTACTGATAATAGTAATAATAACAATAACAACAACAATAATTATAATAATCATATTGGCAGTTATAAAAAGAATTTATAGGTTTACAAAATAGATGTTCTCTGATGTAACGAATTCTGGGGAAAAGAAACGTGAGGAGACTGCACCAGCTAAGAATACTGGGAAATGAGGAAGATCTGGTAGGAAAGAAAGCTGTACCGTGGTAATAGTTGCATACAGGGACAGTGAGAATCGTTATTGTTGTTGTCGCAGATATATCATTAACTGTCTTCGGAAGATAGAGATATTACTCAGTTCTCTAATGCGGGAAGTTATTCCAGAATAGGATTCCTCCAGCTGAGAAGGACTTCGAGAGAGTGGCTGAAAGATGGAATGGGACAGAAAGAATTTTACTATCATGGGGATTGGTGTTTCTACCGTGTTATCCAGACAAAAGAAGTAGAAGAAAAAAAGTGTGTGGAAAAGTCTGTATTTATTTGTACGTAGCGAGGATAACTCTCAATATGATGGTGAAACATGATCAAAGAGTCGAACATCAGAAATGTAACGAACACAGGCCTTCTTAACTAATTACAGGCGGCGTAAGCTTTCCTGAGAAAGGCCTTGCAGGATAACATCGATGTAATAAATACTGGAAGTGCTTGCACAAGTACCTTTTTCAGGTAAAGAGCGAAGAGATTTCTATAGTTTCGTGGTGCATCGAGAGATGCTGATGCCATCTTGAACATTGCAGTTACATTCTCAGTCCAATTTCGATTTTCACCTGTTGCTACTCCTAGACTCTTTGCTGAAAAGGAGAAGTTGATGTTTGTCCCAGTTGTGGTTAAAGATTGTATAGACACCTGACAATTCGGGGTAACTACCCTTGATTGACAAACCAGTGACGCCTGGGTTTTGGATGGGTTGAGCCTTAACCCTGTACCCTGCAACCATTTCGATAGTGCACACGGCTCGATGCCGAGATTCTCGACAGCTGTCCTCAGGTTTATTGGTTTTGTACTCGTACTTCAATATAACTGCAGGTCATCAGCTTACATGTGGTATTTCCTGTAGAACATCTTTCACATACAAAGAAAGGAGTATAGGACCGAGTACCAAATACGGAACCTTGGGGTACACCTCCTTCCATTATGACTTTTGGTGTCGGACATGACACACTGCAGACGATACGTCAAGTATGAGCGAAACCTTTGCACTGCATTTGGTGATAAATTTAGGCTGCTAAGTTTCTCGAAGTCGACAGTGTCAAAAGCTTTGCTGAAGACTGAGAAGCACGTGATAGTCGCCTCTTGTGCATCAGTGGCAAGCTTCAGGTCATCTATTAACCTTATTAAAATAGGTGATGCTGAGGGAATTAGATTAGGTAACGAGATACTGAAAGTAGTATATGAGTTCTGCTATTTGAGCTGTAAAATAACTGTTGATAACTGAAGTAGAGAGGATATAAAATGCAGACTGCCAATGAAAAGGCTTCCTTTTGAAGGGAAATTGGTTTATATCGAATATATATTTAAGTTTAGGAACTCTGTTGTGAAGGTATTTGTCTGTAGCGTAGCTTTGTATGGAAGTGACAGGTGGATGATAAACAGTTCGGACAAGAAAAGAAATTTTTGAAATATGGTGCTGCAGAAGAATGCTGAATATTACATGTATAGATCGTGTAACTGATAAAGAGGTACTGAACAGAACTGGAAAGAAAAGAAATTTGTGGCACAATTTGACTAAAGAAAGAGATCGATTGATAAGTAACATTCTAAGACATCAAAGAATCATCAAGTTAGTGCTAGGGGGAAGTGTGGGAAGTAAAAACTGTAGAGGGAGATCAAGTCTTGCATACAGTAAGTAGCATCAAATGGATGTAGGATGCAGTAATTACTCGGAGATAAAAGAGGTCTGAGCAGCGCACAGGATAGAGTACAAAGGAGAGCCGGTTCAAACGAGTTCAATGTCAGCCTTTCCCTCCCATATGGATGGATGGTAGTTCTTACCCCAAAGTACTTTTATCCACACAGTAAGTAACCAGTGAACTCTCAATTCCTTAAAGAGTAGAATAGCCCTATTTAAATGAGCTTCAAACTTCTGATTACTTTGCAAATGGGTTATTTTGTTGCATATTTGATATGAAGTACGTAAGAGAGAAAATTTTATAAAATGTTTGAAATTATGTTTGACGTTTGTTGGAACCCGCAAAGTTCTTTCATTCTCAAACATTGGACGAGTATATTCTAGGTAATTTGCGCTCTGTTTTAACAAAACCTACTTTCTGACCGATCTCGGTGTAAGTGTCGTCATATCTACTAGACTACGTGTCGTGCAGTGATATGATTTAGAAGTTATGTTTAGCGGTGTGTGCACGATTTCTGAAAAATATGTTGTTAATAGATTTAGTAGTAAAGAAGTAAGAAATTAAAACGTCATGCAAGATGGGCAGTTTTTCAAGCATCTCCTGAGCTACACGCCGTGCATTGACATAATTTTGCAGGCACATTTAATGGTATATCTGAATACTGTCTGCAAAATGGTTGCGAACCGAGGTAGTAGTAAAAAAGTAATACAGTAACACTGGCTCAAATCGGCAAGTGTATGATTTGGAAATCTGTCCAAACCGTACAAGTATTTCAGTACCGACGCATTGAATGCACATTTATGATTTTTTTGTATAAAGCGCCAACGTGCCTAACGCTGAAACGGAAAGTAAATCGTAGAACATACTTAATAATTCATTATATGATGCGGAAAAGAGCCTATATAGTACTACTGTATTACAGTTATTCAAGACTGTACAAGGACGTTACTTTTAACACCTCTGTTAAGCGGCGCAAAACCAAGAAAAGGGATATAGGGCAGTGAGGCGCTGCTGGTGTGGTCCTAAAACCGCGCCGCTCTGTGCAACAACGAGTAACTTGCGCTCAGTGTCGGTACAGTACGTCGAAGGAAACGGTTCGTTTGTCGGCTTTCTAGTTTTCCCCAGTATTTACGCACGCCGGCGCATAAAGGAACATTGTTGCGCATCTACCAACACTCTGCTGCAATGTGCGCAGCCAGCGAAAGAGGTGGGTATTGTTCCGTTAAACAATGGTTTTCCCCGACAAGGTCATTATTTTATGCTTTTTCAGTTGACTGCTAGCACTTTAAGAGATGCAGTAACACAGGGCTTCCCAACGTGTGGTCCGCGGTCCCCTTAGGGGTCCGCCGGCTCTTTCTAGGGGGTCCGCGGCCACCTTTCACCAAATCGTGTAAAATAATGACTAAAATTATTGAATAAAAATGTGAAAATCAAATTCATCACTATTTTTTTTTCGTGTGACAAACATGTGTACTTTTACTTCAGGTCGTGTTCCCAAGCAGCCTTTGCGGTTCCAAAGTGAAAATGCATACACAGTTTAGTGCCGCAGAATGCGGCTTCTCTGATCGACTGTTTCGCTACAATGCGGGGGTTGTTTGTGCGCCGGCTCACGGCGCTAGATGCGCTGAAACCTGTTATGGATGCGTGGAGCGAGCTTTGTCGACCAATCCAGCGCTCGCTGGCACGTATGCGGCCCCAGGCATCATTAAATGTTAAACTTGCTTTGTCAGTGCACTACTTATTTCATAAGTCGAGTTTTGACGAGTTTATTACTTCTAACATGGATCGGTGGCTGAATTCAGGATCATCGAAGAAGGGTGCAGTTTCTCCATCGCCTTCACAACAAAAGAAATTTCCAGTTGAAATGAATGAAGAGGGAGGGCGACCAAAGGAAGAACAATCACAAGAAGCTCCACAGCCAGATTTATTATGTGAAAACGCTGCAAGTACTCCATTGGTGGCAATATCCTGTGGAAGTGGAATAACCAAGAAGCGTAAGTACAAAGAAAGCTATTTAGAAATGGGCTTTATGGAGACAAAGGAGGGTAAAGCTCAGTGTGCAATTTGAGCACGAGTCCTTCCGAAGAGTTCAATGGTTCCAGTTAAATTGCGCCGTCATTTTGAGGGTACTCTCCCGGATTTCCAGGCTAAAGACCTCGATATTTTCAAAAGGAAGACTGCTGAACAAGCTGCTTCTCAGCATTGCATGAAAACTCATGCAAAAACAATTAATGAAATTTCATTAAAAGCTTCTTTCTTGGTTAGTTATCGAGTGGCAAAAACAGGCAAAGTTCATACTAGTGCAGAAAATCTCATACAGCCGTGTGTTAATGATATTGGTTCTTGCATGCTAGACGAAAAGGCAATAAAGCTTATATTTTCGGTGCCATTATCAAACAATACTGTCAAGAGACGCATTGTTGACATGGCGAATGGTGTGAAAGACACTCTGGTTCCTCGCACCCAACACAATTCATTTTCTCTGGAGATAGATAAATCCACTGATGTTGCAGGATTAGCAATTTTATTGGCTTTTGTCCGTTATGAATATTCTGGATGTTTTGAGGAGGACCTCTTATTGTGCAGACCACTATCTGCCAACACAACAGGTACTGAAATATTCCGTCTATTGGATGATTTTTTAAGGACTAACGACGATTCATGGTTGAATTGCATAGATGTGTGCACAGATGGTGCAAAAGCTATGACGGGTCCTACAATCAGAGCAATAACGAAAATAAAAGAAAATGCCATGAATTGCAGCAGTGGTCATTGTGCTTTCCACAGATACGCTTTAGCTACGAAACAAATGCCTGTTTCGTTCAAGAAAGTCTTAGACGAATCCATTCAAATCATTAACTAAAATCAAGGCCGTTGAATTCAAGACTTTTCACAATACTGTGTGAAGATATGGGAAGCCTTCATCGTTCCCTGCTTCTCCACACAGAAGTGAGGTGGCTCTCACGTGGGAACACTCTCTCTCGGTTGTACGAATTAAGATTGGAAGTCTCAGCTTTCCTTTTGGAGCATAGCACCAAATTAGCAGACCTTACTAATGACGAAAATTGGCAGTGTATACTTCCCTGTTTGTCAGATATTTTCTCCAAAATGAACGAAATGAATATTTCACTCCAAGGGCAAAGTGAAACAAAGGTCACTGCTATCGACAAAGTTCAAGCATTCAAGAGGAAAATCAATTTTTGGGCAGAGAGTGTCGAGGAGGCGGAGGTCGAGTGTTTTCCTCTTCTCAAGGAGTTTTTGAAAAACAAAACATTGGCGCTTGGGAAGAATTTGTTTCATCAAATCCTGGAATATCTCCGAAGCTTGATGTCATTGATGCAGCATTATTTCCCAACAGCTGAAGATGAGTAGCTGCAGAAATACGAATGGGGGGTCAACCCATTCACTGAATCCAAAAAGCCGAACATTCTATCATCAAATCAATATGAGTTGTTGATAGAAATTGCCACAGACCCTACCTTGAAATCAAGTTTGGACATTGACGGTTACTCATACTTTTGGATCCGTTTGGATAACAAGAAATACTACCCCCTTGTTGAAAAGGCAAAACTTGTACTTCTGTTTGCCACAACATACATGTGTGAATCTGGATTCTCGATCTATGCTGCCCACAAAACTAAGTACCGAAGTTGGCTAGATGTTGTGGCGTTCGCTGTGTTATTCAGTGGTTTGGTATTTAACTAATTTGTAAATGAAAACGATAATCTTATTTTATTACATTGAGTAATTACTAAATAATTTTTCTCCCGGCTAAAGATTTGGTCAAGTTGCTATAGAACTCCAAGTTAACGTTGTGTTAAAGTGTTGTCTGTAAGTTGTGTGTCACTAAATCACAGTTCATACAACAGATTCTATACAACTATTGATTGTGATGGAAAGTTATCTTCAGCAAAATGATCATTAAAACCACCGAATATCAGCCGCGCACAACACTGACGTATGTTACCTGAAACAATATTCTTCGCAACTCGTGCGTAATTAATTTCGGCTCCATACATCAACTAGAAAAGTTTGTTATAAGGATCGTGCTACGAGCACTGTTTTTAAAGAACCAATCTGATTCGAATTATTTTCATTAAAATGAGTTCGGAACCACCGGTGCACATTTATTTTTACACATTTGTATTACCTTCGGCATTTATGTCTGCAGAGTTGTGGCAGACAATTGATAGAGACTTTCTATTGTTAGAGCAAATAGGATAAGTATTTGAAATGCTTATTAAACTCTACTTTCGTGTTGTGCACTATTTAGACTTCATCAAGCAAACATTTGATTTTTTTCTAAGGAAAACACAGACAAAAAACGCGATACAAATCGCTATCATCAATGGCTGCTCTCCTTGCAGCGGAAAGAAATAATTAACACATATAATGCTTACTGAGTGAGGAATTAAAGTTACAAATAATTATTCACTCGTATTTATAATAATAAAGAACTCTATTCTCAAGTAATAATTAACAAACAATTACAATTTTTTAACAGATCTCAGTTTGATGTGCGTCCACAAACTACAAAAGCCAACCAACAAAAGGTAAAAACAAAGGAAAACAAATGCAGATCATAAAAGGAATTTACAATTATCATTGTCTTTGCATGACACACATCGATATGTCCAACCACATCACAAAACATTATATAAATAATTAATATTTATCATCTTTTGATTGTTTTTTTCATATGTCGAACAGATAATGTTTATAACTGTCAGAAGCATAACTTCCTCTCGCCGCATTGCAGCTAAAATTTATCTCGTGGATGTTACAATGTGGAACCAAAAAATCCGTCTCCAGTTGTCAAGAATTGAATGTCAGCAGAAGCACCCTCAACCATCACATTAGGATTCCATTATTATTCCTACAGACTCATCTATAGTAAAGAAGAAAGCATTTTTCTTCGTAGATGCTCAGTGAAAGTACCTGAACCATAACTCTGTAGGAATTTTGTTTCTGTCTTCTATCATTTACAAAATAATTATTAATTGAATTCTGTTGGGATTGATGTTTTTGTTTCAAAAATTAAATTGGTCTCTAAAGCTAATTTCTTTTCTTTATAATATATTCCGTCCTCTCAGTTAAAAATATGTTCTTCCTATACTTCAATTACAATTATTTGCTATTACTCTGACACTATATTGTGGCAACTGGGTGCGAGAACTTTTCACGTGCCACCTTGTAAAAGGTAAACCTCCTCTGCCAGAATTGTTTCCTTTTCACGCACACACACAGCCAAAGACTATTGATACTTCGGGGGGGGGGGGGGGGGGGGAGAGAGAGAGCCCGCGGTGGTCTAGCGGTTCTAGGCGCTCAGTCCGGAACCGCGCGACTGCTACGGTCGCCGGTTAGAATCCTGCCTCGGGCCTGGATGTGTGGGATGTCCTTAGGTTAGTTAGGTTTAAGTAGTTCAAAGTTCTAGGGGACTGATGACCACAGATGTTAAGTCCCATAGTGCTCAGAGCCATTTTAGCTATTTGGGGGGGGGGGGGGGGGGAGGGGGCGGTCATTGGGAACATGGCACTTGCATTAAGAAGCTTTCAGTTCCTATGGGTTTTGCTCTGAAATTTAAAGTTATTGTTCTCTTGACTGACTAGGGGTCCGCCATGGATTTGGGTCCGCCACGAATTTTCGACTGAAGAAGGGGTCCACCAGCTGAAAAGGTTGGGAAGCCCTGCAGTAACATGATGTCGAACAAATTGTATGCGTCGTTAACGCGTAACGAAAAGATTAATGTAATCCAGGCGAATGAGATTTATGAAACTTTAAGGGATTTATGAGACTTTAAGAAACAAGGATAAGATTCTGGACGGATGGATGAAAGGGAACGGACAAACGAAAAGAAAGGCGAAGAAGACCGGAAATGAAGAAATTGACGAAATAGTGTGGGAATGGTTCGTAAGTGCGCGGCAAAAAACTTACCTCTATCTGGAAACACGTTGCAGAGTGAGGCTCTGAAAGTCACTAAATAGCTTGGAATTACGGAGTTTAATGCATCCACAGGATGGCTGGACAGTTTCAAACCTAGGCACAACGTCGTGTGGAATGAAGTGTGTGGGGACGCTAAGGATGTGCAGGAAAGTGTAGAAATAGAATGGAAGACAATGCTGCGCAACTTAACTGTGAATTATGACCCGAAAGACGTGTTCAGTGCCGATGAAACGGGACTGGTTTATCGCGCGCTGCCTTCAAAATCGGTAGCAATTCGAAGTGAAAAGTGCACCGGCGGAAAAATGTCCTAGGAAAGACTCACTGTATTGCTGTGTGGAAACAGGTGAAATGGGGATGTCACTGGTGAATGGAAAGGCGGCAAAACCGAGTTGCTTCAAAAACATAAACGTCAGTAAGCTTCCAGCATGGCGAAGCAATGAAAAGGTGTGGATGGTGAGTGGAAGAATGGCTGGGCTCTTTCAGTGCCAAAATGAAAAAAGAAAATCGCCCAGTTCTCCTTTTCCTAGACAATGATACCTGCCACCCGAAAGTAACGTTATTAAACGTGAAATTTTCTTGATTCCCTTCAGGTTCAATCAGCCTCACACAACCCATGGACCAGGGGATTAATTACACATTCAAGTGTCATGATAGGTGATTACTGACGCAATCTCTTATTCTTAGTGGGTGAAGAAGCCGAAAGTGCGTTTGCTCTTGCACGGTCAGTTTCTGTCTTGATGCAATAAATTGTATCAGCTTGGCAGTAAAGGAAATAAAACCCGAAACTGTCACCAAGTGCTTCAACAAAGCGGGGTTTGGTGGTCAAGAGGAAGACGCTTCTGTGGCCATCAAAGTTCAAGAAAATGCAGTAGCAATTGCTGAATTAATGAAAATGCGAAACATTTCGTACAGTAAAAACGATTACACCCGAAGTGATGACTTCCTGTCAGCTCATTCCACTTACACCTCAGCAACATGTTTAATACAAATCTGCAACACAGAGGACGATGAAGAAGAAACAAAGGAAGAAGAAGAGGACCAAAATAATGTTCAAATGGTTCAAATGGCTCTGAGCACTATGGGGCTTAACTTCTGAGGTCATCAGTCCCCTAGAACTTAGAACTACTTAAACCTAACTAACCTCAAGACATCACATACATCCATGCCCGAGGCAGGATTCGAACCTGCGACCGTAGCGGTCGCGCGGATCCAGACTGTAGTGCCTAGAACCGCTCGGCCACTTCGGCCGGCACCAAAATGATGTACCTAGAAAAATTAATACACCTGAAGAAGCCATTGCATGCATAAACGAGGTTATGCAATCTGCAGCACATACAAGGTCTCCCAACTTGTTGCAACTGTTGTATGGTGAAAAAAATTGCCTTGAAAAAACAATTTTGAATAGTAAATTAAAACAACTTTCCCGCCTTGGTATGAGGCAAAAAAGTGAAATGTAAAGCAAATTAATATGGGAATAATATGTATGTACGTACAATAATTAACAAATTTAAAGTTCGAGTAAAAATACAGAAATGCTGCGTTATTTATCAATTAGATCAATTAGTGTGAAAGTCCAGTATTTTATTGTCCAATATACATTAAATGAACCTCTACTGTGCTGGAATGAAGATACGTAAATACAGTATATTCATAATTAAAAATTGTTACTGTACTTTTGTGCATGATACCTGGCAAGTTTTACGTAGCCCAGTGAGTTTTGTGTAATCCGGAAACTTGACCAATTTGGAAAATTGTTTTAGTCCCAGGCGGTTCCGTTTTGTGCAAGTTTTACTGTAAATTAGAACGTCATGCCTCAAGCGGCAGTTTTACTTCATGAGCATCGAAAATGTAGTAATCGATAAACTTACTTCTTTTGAATACTATATTGGGAGTGTCAAGGACAAAAAGTTTCCTAAGGATTTGAAATTATGTGTTAAGTTTGTTGGAAATCGCTCAGCGCGCTAACTCTCAAATACTGGATCAATACATTTTGAGTATTTGTCAGCAGTGCTTTACGCTTCCACACTGAGGTGCCAAAAGTCGTAGGATCGATCTAAACAGCGTATTGGGCCTCCTTTCTCTCAGCGTAGTGCAGCATCTCTACGTGGCATGGACTTAAAAAGTCGTTGCAAGTCTCCCGCAGAAATACCCAGTCATTCTGTCTCTGTAACCGTCCATGATTGCGAAAGTGTTGTTATGTTGGCCTTTGTCCACGAACAGACCTCTCGATTATGTCCTATAAATTTACGATAGATTCATGTCGGGTGACCTGGATGGTGATATTGTTCGATCGAATTGTCCAGAATGTTCTTGAAACCAGTCGCGAGCAATAGTGGCCTGGTGACATGGCCATCGTCGTTTGGGAACATGAATAATTGGAAATGGTCTTGAAATGGCCGAACATAACCAGTCAATGGTCGGTTGAGTTGGACCAGCGGACCCAGTCCATTGAGAGGAAACACATCCTACGCCACTATGGAGCAGCCACTAGCTTGCGCACTGACCTGTTGACAACTAGGGTGCATGACTTTGTGGGATCTGCGCCACACTCGAATCCGACCATCAGCTCTAACCATCTGAAATCGGAACTCTTCTGACCATGCTACGGTTTCACATTCGTCTAGGGTCCGGTCGATATAGTCACGAGCCCAGGAGTGGTGAGAGGTATTCTCCACACACTGTTGACACTGCTGCCGTTCCCCCACGGCCTAGATCGTGGAATATTGAATTCTCTAACGAGTTACGATGTGGAATGTCATATACGTCTAGCTCTAACTACCATCCCGCGTTCAGACTCTGTTAATTCGCGTAGCGCGGCCACAATCACGTCGGAATCCTTTTCACATCAATAACCGAAGTACAACTGACGGCTCCGCCACTGAACTTCCCTTTTACACTGAAGAGCCTGGTACACCTGCCTGATATCGTGCAGGGACCCCGCGAGTTCGCAGAAGTGCTGCAACACGACGTGGCAAGGACTAGAATAATGTCTGAAGTAGTGCTGGAGGGAATTAACACCATGAATCCTGCAGGGCTGTCAATGAATCCGTAAAAGTACGAGGGGTTGGAGATCTCTTATGAACAGCATATTGCAAGGCATCCTAAATATGTTCAATAATGTTCATGTCTGGGGAGTTTGTCGCTCAGCGGAAGTGTTTAAACTCAGAATATTCCTAGAGCCACTCTGTAGCCTTTATGGACGTGTGAGGTGGCGCATTGTCCTGCTGCAATTGTTCAAGACCGTCGGAATGCACATTGGACATGAATGGATGCAGGTGATCAGACAGGAAGCTTACGTACATGGCAGCTGTCAGAGTGGTATCTAGACGTATCTGGGGTCCCATATCACTGCTATTGTACAACCGGCACACCATTACAGAGCCTTGAACGCCTTGAACAGTCCGCTGCCGACATGTAGGGTCCATGAATTCACGAGGTTGTCTCCATTCCCGTGCATGTCCATCCGCTGAATATAATTTGAAACGACACTCGTCCGACCAGGTAACGTGTTCCCAGCCATCAACAGTCCATTATCGCTGGTGACGGGTCCAGGCGAGGCGTAAATCTTTGTGTCGTGCAGTCATCAAGGGTACACGAGTGGGCCTTCGCCTCCGAAAGACTATATCGATGATGTTCCTTTGAATGGTTCGCACGCTGACACTTGTTGATGGCCCAGCACTGAAATCTGCAGCAATTTCCTGAAGGACTGCACTTCTGTTACGTTGATCGATTCTCTTCAGTCTTCATTTGTTCCGTTCTTGCAGGATCTTTTTGCAGCCGCAGCAATGCCGGAGATTTGATGTTTTACGGTACACTCGTGAAATGGTCGTACTGGAAAATCCGCACTTCATTGCTACCTTGGAGATGCTGTGTCCCATCGCTCGGGCGCCGACTTTAATACAACGTTCAAACTCTTTTAAATCTTGATAATCTGCCGTTGTAGTAGCAACAGCTGCGGCAACACTTGGTATCTTACATAGGTGTTGCCGACCACAGAGCCGCATTCTACCTGTTTGCATATTTCTGTATTTGAATACGCATGCCAATATGTTTCTGTGGTACTTCAGCGTATACATTGTGAAAGCGATACTGCCGCCATCTGTATATGTGCGTATCGCTTCCCCATGACTTTTTGTCACCTCAATTTATTTCACCACGAACCCTTTGAAGGGCAATGAAATGTGTGTTAAGTTAGGTTGTTTGGCGGTTTAGGACATGTTGAGCATACATCAATTTGTATAAGATTGAGATTTTTTTTCAGTAGCATCCTCTTATAACAGTGTGGAACCTTTGATAAACTCAGGAGCGAATAGTATCTTTAGACGAAAGGAAATGCGTTGTTTGCTTTGTAGCACCCCACCTGTCACTTATCTGGTTTTGGCGTGTGTTAACCCCAGCTAATTGACTAACAGATCAATAGAAAGTGCAAAACTGCCGCAATATCGGATAACGCAAAAAAAGTAATAAGGCCCTGTGTCTCCTGATTGAACCGTGGTGGCAGTGTTGACATTAATTGATTCAGAATTGATCACTTTTAATTAAAAAGGGGTGCATATTGATGTTATATTCAGCTATTGAACAGCAGATACAAATGTTGAACATAAAATTAATTGAGAAAATGACTTGGGATTTCAACTACTTGATTGAAAACAGATGCAGTCGATTAGCACAAATTTATTTTAACTCCAGACCTTCAATCATCACATTACAAGACTTTCCTATCAGGCAGTGGTAATAAATTGCGTTTACATGGGGTAAAGCACGATAAATCAAAATTAATTCGTATTGACTGACCCAGGCGTAATTTCGAAGTGCGAGAAGAATTCTACAATAACGGCCTATGAAATCCTTGTGGAAACTTTGCCGACGTGATCCAACAAATTAATCAGTGGCCGGAGCGGGCGCAATATCACTGAATACAGCGTGGCGGAGCGGCGTCATTGTGCGGACGTCGGCCGACCTCGTGGTGCTGCAAGGCTGCACTCGTCTATTCACTCCGAGCTATCTTTTTCAGTTCATAGCTGAACCAAAACTTCCTATCTTCAAGCTCAATCGTTTCATTTGCAGAAATGCTCACTTTTTCTCAGGCATGCTGAGTAAAGAAAGCCACGTCCGCACTCTAGGCAAGCTGGGAACGGAAGACCACTACGGAGACTTCTCCCAGTCCGCTCTTCATGTCGGTTTCCCCTCCAGCAAAATCACTTACACCAATCGCAGCACAAGCCCCGTTAACTATGCGTCGCCTCCCAGCGCCGACCAATGCCTGCACTGGGAAGTCAACAAATTCCCACAAAATTTCCCTTCCTCTCAACTTCTGCTATTTAGCTCCTCCCAGGCCACCCATCAAGGTTAGCGTCTGCATAAAACACCAGTTTTCCGGAATTCTGACTCCCAGGAGAGTACTTCAAATTCCTCGGTCCTAGGTTCCCATCGGAGGCCGGTGTATTTCATTCTGTCGCTCTTCACCTGGTTTACTTCAGACTCTGCGGACAGTGAATTCAGCGTGAAGTTGCTATAGCCACGAACACGCATATTTTGGCCTCTGTTGACCGCTCCGTCGTACCTTTGAGTGGCTTTGTCGCATGTTTAACTGAAAACGGGACGACGGACATTTATCAACAGGCGTACAAGTTCTCCGTCTGCTTCCTGGTACACCAGCATGGGATCAACCACACACTCACTGGCACTCATCTTAAGGCAGCTGGAGGACACGCCCCATTACCGCTTTCTCAGAGCTTGAGCCACCCTAAGCTGCCTATTATCACTTCCCATCGCCACTCCCCAGCCGGGCACAGTCAACTCGAATACTTCCCTGGGGTAAACTAGCCTCCAGTAAATCGACGCGTTTCCACAAAGTTTTCATGTCGTGTGAATTACTTTAAAACCATCACCTGACATTAATTCTTCCAATACGTCCATACTATACCCTCTAAAAGATGCATTGTGCCTTGTCAGTCAATTTTGATCACCCCCACTGTTCGCTCAACGTGAGTTAGGTGATCTTTAATGACTTCATGTAAGGGGCATAGTTCTTGCCATCTTACAGCTTTTTACGACAGAAAAAAAGTCGTTTATTTCACATTTATCATGTGGTTCACTGGTCATTTTGAACGAGAAGTGAGGGCGCGATTTTAGCAGCGAGTAAGGCAGCATCGACCGTTTCCCGAAGGGCGGCCTGTAATCCGAAACCAAGGGATACTTAGACTCTGAAGGATTGTGGCTAGCCACGCGGTCCAATTAGAGAGGCCAATTAATGCAGCAGGACCCGGAAAAGCGATTCCCTGGCGCTGAAGGAAACCGGCACCCACAAGTAATTGAAAGTCGGCGAGACTGCTCAGTTCGACAGAGGGCGCGCGACCGGAGAGCGAGCAACGGAGACTAATTAAAAGCGTACGGTGTGAAGACGGGGCCGAAAAAAAAGGAAGGAGCGCAGGAAAGAGCAGTGCATGGTAGAGAGGGGGGGGGGGAGGGGGCTCTGGCCGAGCGCCGGCGGTTAGAAGCGCGCGCGTGCGGCGGCGCAACTTTTCTAATACCGCACAGCGCCAGGCGGCCGCAATTTCGCTCAACCCCTCCCCTCCCCTCTTCTCTTCAACGCCATCTAAACCTTCCCCGCGCCTCTTCTAATGAGAGCATTGCGTGGCGGGAGCACAGTCAGCTGTTCCGTGGCGGAAATGAGGTCGCGCTCCGAGCCACGAGAAGAATGGCTGCAGTTTAAGCTGCTGGGACGCTCCGCCATAGCTCCGATGATTTGCTGCACGCATATGCCGATGCCCAGCGCAGTTTTAACACAAATGTGGTAGGACTGAGCCGCCCCCTTACCTCTGTTTATTCCACCTGCACCTTTCTTTGAATGTTAGTCTGGTTTGTACAGAGCATGTTATTGATTTCCAGCACTTTCGATATACGGATGTTTCATCAGTTTGGCTCTATCAAAACTACGGTTCGATAGTTTTGCTACAGTACATAAACGAAGTAGTAAATGATAATATTATCGGTAATATAGTAATGGTACCATTGGTAGCGAAAGACAAAAGTAGTGTTTTGTGTGACAAACTGTGGGGCGACGACTTCTCTTTCTTTTTGGTTTTGCACATAAGTAGTATCGCACATCGTTTAATACTAGCCGGCCGGAGTGGCCGGGCGGTTCTAGGCGCTACAGTCTGGAACCGCGCGACCGCTACGGTCGCAGGTTCGAATCCTGCCTCGAGCGTGGATGTGTGTGATGTCCTTAGGTTAGTTAGGTTTAAGTAGTTCTAAGTTCTAGGGGACTGATGACCTCAGAAGTTAAGTCCCACAGGGGTCAGAGCCATTTTTTTTGTTTAATACTATTCTTTCATATTTTATATCCTTACAAAATACAAATTCTGTCATATAAGTAATAATGAAATTAGTTGATTGCGTAACCTCTGCACTTTTATGTAAACGAAGCGATTTCATTACTGGTCATTAAAATTGCTTCACCAAGAAGAAATGCAGATGATAAACGGGTATTCATTGGACAAATATATTATACTAGAACTGACATGTGATTACATTTTCACGCAATTTTGGGGCATAGATCTTGACAAATCAGTACACAGAACAACCACCTCTGGCCCTAATAATGGCATTGATACGCCTGGGCATTGAGTCAAACAGAGCCTGGATGGCCTGTGCAGGTACAGCTGCCCATGCCGCTTCAACACGATACCACAGTTCATCAAGAGTAATGACTGGCGTATTGTGACGAGGCAGTTGCTCGGCCAGCATTGACCAGACGTTTTCAATTGGTGAGACATCTGGAGAATGTGCTGGCCAGGACAGCAGTCGAACATTTTCTGTATCTAGAAAGGCCCATACAAGAGCTGCAACATGCGGTCGTCCATTATCCTGCTGAACTGTAGGGTTTCGCAGGGATCGAATGAAGGGTAGACGCACGGGTCGTAACACATCTGAAATGTAACGTCCACTGTTCAAAGTGCCGTCAATGCGAACAAGAGGTGACAGAGTCGTGTAACCAATGGCACCCCATACCATCACGCCAGGTGATACGCCAGTATGGCGATGACGAATGCACGCTTCCAATGTGCGCTCACCGCGATGTCGCCAAACGCGGATGCGACCATCATGATGCTGTAAACAGAACATGGATTCATCCGAAAAAATGACGTTCTGCCATTCGTGCACCCAGGTTCGCCGTTGAGTACACCATCGTAGGCGCTCCTGTCTGTGATGCAGCGTCAAGGGTAACCGCAGCGATTGTCTCCGAGCTGATAGTCCATACTGCTGCAAACGTCATCGAACTGTTTGTGCAGATGGTTGTTATCTTGCAAACGTTCCCATCTGTTGACTCAGGAATCGAGACGTGGCTGCACGATCCGTTACAGCCGTGCGGATAAGATGCCTGTCATCTCGACTGCTAGTGATACGAGGCCGTTGGAATCCAGCACGGCGTTCCGTATTACCCTCCTGAACCCACCGATTCCATATTCTTCTAATAGTAATTGGATCTCGACCAACGCGAGCAGCAATGTCGCGATACGAAAAACCGCAATCGCGATAGGCTTCAATCCGACCTTATCAAAGTCAGAAACGTGATGGTACGCATTTCTCCTCCTTACACGAGGCATCACAACAACGTTTCACCAGGCAACGCCGGTCAGCTGCTGTTTGTGTATGAGGAATTGGTTGGAAACTTTCCTCATGTCAGCACGTTGTAGGTGTCGCCACCGGCGCCAACCTTGTGTGAATGCTCGGAAAAGCTAATCATTTGCATATCACAGCATCTTCTTCCTGTCGCTCTAATTTCGCGTCTGTAGCACGTGATCTTCGTGGTGTAGCAATTTTAATGGCCAATAGTGTGCTTTCGATACTTAGATGTTATTTGATTAGGGCGGAAGTTGTTTTTGAGTAACAGAAACATATTTTATGTAAGCTCGATGAAGTATTGAAGCAATGTTTGATATATTCTTGTTTTGCGTTTTTCTAGCGCTGTATGATAAATCTGTGGCCTTTTTTTTTTTTTTTTGTTTTTTTTTAGTACAACGTGCCCCAGTTTCACGTTACAAATGAACAATTTTCGAATGAAACCTGGAACAGAAATTGACAATTTAATTTTCTATAAATACTGTTCATCTGTAATTAGAGAGGAGAATAGCTGTGTAGAACAAAAATGTTCTGTAGGTTACGTAGGTCTTTATATCTATCCTCCCTCAGTTTCTAGACGGTTCACTGCCGTCGGTTTCTAGGAGAATTTAGTGAAACACTGACTGCCTAGGCCAGCAGTCGACAAAGTCATTAGTGAAAGTGGCGAATATCAACATAACAAAGACTGAAATTTCTTTTTGCGAGGCGATTTTTTAAACTGTAGAGTGTGATATTCCTGGCTGTGACCGCTAGTATCTTATTTTTCTAGAAGCCCGCCTTGACGCAGTTTGATACAGGTGAAGTAGAATTATGGTACAAGCGACAGATGGTACAGTCCCGCGGGAGAGTCCGCCAATTGTACTGGCCTTTCTTCTGATTGGTCGGCACGTTCAGGTGCTAGCCGCCAAAACGCCTAGCTGTCTTACTAATTATTTATATACTTTTCATTGTATTTAACCCAATTTTAGTATGGTACTCTCTCATGATTACCCTACGAGTCTACCGTTTTTGTTTATTAAATTTCACTAGTTTTGAGAAAGATGTTAATATTGAGCCGTGCACGGCTCGTGTTCATGCCATTTATTGTTTGCCATCTTCTACATCTACATCTACATCTACATGATTACTCTGCAATTCATATTTAAGTGCTTGGCAGAGGGTTTATCGAACCACAATCATACTATCTCCCTACCATTCCACTCCCGAACAGCGCGCGGGAAAAACGAACACCTAAACCTTTCTGTTCGAGCTCTGATTTCTCTTATTTTATTTTGACGATCATTCCTACCTATGTAGGTTGGGCTCAACAAAATATTTTCGCATTCGGAAGAGAAAGTTGGTGACTGAAATTTCGTAAATAGATCTCGCCGCGACGAAAAACGTCTTTGCTTTAATGACTTCCATCCCAACTCGCGTATCATATCTGCCACACTCTCTCCCCTATTACGTGATAATACAAAACGAGCTGTACTTTTTTGCATCCTTTCGATGTCCTCCGTCAATCCACCTGGTAAGGATCCCACACCGCGCAGCAATAATCTAACAGAGGAAAAACGAATGTAGTGTAAGCTGTCTCTTTAGTGGACTTGTTGCATCTTCTAAGTGTCCTGCCAATGAAACGCAACCTTTGGCTCGCCTTCCCCACAATGTTATCTATGTGGTATTTCCAACTGAAGTTGTTTGTAATTTTAACACCCAAGTACTTAGTTGAATTGACAGCCTTGAGAATTGTACTATTTATAGAGTAATCGAATCCCAACGGATTTGTTTTGGAACTCATGTAGATTACCGCACACTTTTCGTTATTTAGCGTCAACTGTCACCTGCCACACCATACAGCAATCTTTTCTAAATCGCTTTGCAACTGATACTGGTCTTCGGATGACCTTACTAGACGGTAAATTACAGCATCTTCTGCGAACAACCTAAGAGAACTGCTCAGATTGTCACCCAGGTCATTTATATAGATCAGGAACAGCAGAGGTCCCAGGACGCTTCCCTGGGAACACCTGATATCACTTCAGTTTCACTCGATGATTTGCCGTCTATTACTACGAACTGCGACCTTCCTGACAGGAAATCACGAATCCAGTCGCACAACTGAGACGATACCCCATAGGCCCGCAGCTTGATTAGAAGTCGCTTGTGAGGAACGGTGTCAAAAGCTTTCCGGAAATCTAGAAATACAGAATCAACTTGAGATCCCTTGTCGATAGTGGCAATTACTTCGTGCGAATAAAGAGCTAGCTGCGTTGCACACCTAATCGGTATACAATCTGGTCCTGAAGACTTTCCCGTATCAAGCGATTTGAGTTGCTTCGCAACCTCTTAATGTATCTACTTCTAAGAAACTCATGCTAGCAGCTGTTCGTGTTTCAAATTCTGGAATATTCCATTCGTCTTCCCTGGTGAAGGAATTTCGGAAAACTGCGTTCAATAACTCCGCCTTAGCGGCACAGTCGTCGGTAACAGTACCATCGGCACTACGCAGCGAAGATATAGACTGCGTCTTGCCGCTTGTGTACTTTATCTTGTGTATCTTCTGTTACGATACTGCCACCTCGTTTTCTTACTCGACTTACTGGCGTCACTAACTTCCTGCCTTACTTGCCCGTGAGTGGCAGCAGCAGCGCGAATCTATAAGTGCACTGTCGTGGAGTGACCGATAGTATTTCCGGGTTGTCGTGTGTCTGGAGGTCAGTTGGAGACGGACCAGGAAGGCAGTCTGGAGGCAGCAGCAGTGAAGTTGGGGACGGAGCCCCAGTAAGGTCCGCACGGCCAGTACAAACGGGGACGACCGTTGGTTGGTCGTTCGGTAGGTCGTCTCATCGGCGACGTGTATTTGGGTCGGTGGCTTCCTGTGCAGAGATGTCGGTTGTGTTCCCTCTGCATAGTTGTGTCCGAGCCAGGGTCTCGGGGACGTCGTCCGTCCGAAGGAAGTCAGTTGAGTTGGGAGGTCAGTCGGGCATGGAGCAGGAGTTGTAGACGGACCAGCAGTTCAGTCGGGATGCGGCAGCAGTGAAGTCGGCGACGGAGCACCTGTGAGGGGCGGACAGCCAGTGATGCTGACCGCTGGCGACACACTTGAGCTGCCCGAGGGAAGGAGACTGGAGCGGGAACTACCACTGGTTGGTCGTTCGATCGACCGTCTCATCGGCGGACGTGTATTCGGTCCTTTGACCGTTTCTGGGTTTAGGCAGCCGGTCGGTTGCCTTAGAGCAGTGAGGAGGTTCGCACCGTGTGGAGTCGGGCTGGAGCCACTGGCAGCATGCAAGCGCGGTTGGAGTTGTGCGGCGCTTCTTGCGAGGGTTACGATTAGAGATGGGTAATTCGCGAACGAACGAATGCAAAGGAACGGTTTACCAAGATGAACGAAAGGACCGAGGAACGAATTCCAAGGAACGATCGGTTCATAGTTCACTTCGGTCGCGGCGGTCTACGTATAGTTCCCGCGAACGAGGAACGATCGGTTCATAGTTCACTTCGGTCGCGGCGGTCTACGTATAGTTCCCGGGAACGAGGAACGATCGGTTCATAGTTCACTTCGGTCGCGGCGGTCTACTTATAGTTCCCGGGAACGAGGAACGACCGGTTCATAGTTCACTAGTTCATTTCGGTCGCGGCGGTCGCTTCCGCAGTTCTCGTTCCAGCCTCGGTCGCGTGCTCGTCTCAGTCTCTGTCTCCTTCGGCCGCATTCGTCGTTCTTCGCAGGACCACCTGTCTCAGTTCCACTGCCGACTGCTCCTAGTTAGTTCAGTATCCAGTTGTTCGTTTCGTTCACTGTGCTTGCCCATTTTACATATGTTCCAAACTGTTCTTGCACTTGGTTCTGGCTATTCAGCGTCCACGACCGGTAATCAAAAATTATTTTATAGTTACGTAAATTACATAAAAATTACGTTGTATGTAATAGGTGCGTCTTTTCAGGTAACAAAAGGGCATATCAGCTGACTTCATTATATCGATGAACAGCAGAGGACATACTTATAACAAGGCAAGTTTTTTTTTGTTACTCATAAATCTTTGGTTTCATCGAGTTGATTCAGCAGCTAACTTTGAATAATTTGTTTAATTTTTAGTGTAAGAAAATTCATATAAAACGATTTTCGTGTATCTTTCATATACAAAACATTACATTTAGGAAGGCTCTAATTATTTTTAAGTTTGGTTGTTTCCAATTTGCATTACTTGCTGGTTTGGTTTCCTTGAAAAAAAAAAAAAAAAAAAAAAAAAAAAAAAAAAAAAAAAAAGTGTGTTGTGGGGCATTTTGGCTCAGTAGGAAAAGCGGTGCCTCTCCATTTGAAAAGACATAGACTGACAAAATCATATTTACTTATTATCTCAAAAACATTTGTTCAGAAGTAGTTTTCAAACCAAAAACGTTATTACTGCGAACTTTATTATTATTATTGCTGCATTAACTTAACTAATGCAACATAAAAACCTAATTTTTTCTAAGCGTGTGACGCAAGTATGAGAACACCACATTTTATTTTATGCTTCCATAAAGGCTCTACTTCACCTACGTACTCAGAGACAACGTGAAGTATATAAAGGGTGTAAACGATTATTGTTTACAACGTAGCATAGCTATGTAGTAGAAGTTGAAACGAAGAATTTTATACAAGACACTTGTGATCTATTAAGTTGGGAAACAGCCACCAACAGGTTTACAAGATTACATGAGCTATAGCCCATGCGCGTCGCGTGAGATTTTCATGTTCTTTTCTCCAGCTCTCTACACATCGTCATCGATTGTTTCGCAATTGTTGCTTCCATTAGCTTGTTATTTCTTCACTGCCTAATTATTACATGTTTGTCTGTTTGTTGTATCTGCTCGTAACGGGCAACACATAGTCCGTAATTGGCGAGCAGTCTGTACTCGGGGCCGGTTTTCCATGCGCCACCTTATATTATTTCCCTGCGATCAGCCACACAAGGCTACAGTTGGCTAAAAGAGAGATTCTGCAGTATCACAGAAACTACTACTAAAAGTGTGTAAGAATTCTGTAATGAATCAAAACTCTATATTCTAGGGGGGAGGCAAGTGCCCCCTGTTGGTGCCCTCCATCCTTCAGTCACCTACACTACTAGTTTTCAGTATTTCATAAGAACCATATACCAAGCACAAATGAACGATGAACGAGTAAAAATGAGAGGTTCCCAAAAAAGAACGATCAGCAGTGAACTAGTTCCTATGGGTGAACGAGTTTGCCCGTCTCTAGTTACGAAGTTCGTCGCCCACCGATCTTGGAGTGCTACTGTCAAGCCTCAACCACTATCACTTCTCTTCGTTTGATCCTGGTTGTTGCTTTCTGCAAGATTCCCACAAGCAACAACGTGTGTGCATTGAAGTCGGATAGAATTGCAGCCATTTTCTTCGATGGTGTTTAACTTAATTTAATTCTCCTTCATCAACGAAGTGCACCAGTGGTATCTTCTGCCTTGTGGCCATTAATGTTCCAGTTATCTGCCCTGGGCATTAATGTAGGTTTTGGCAGTGTATTTTCCTCGTCTTGTTGTTGCTGTGCGGCACAGCGTGTAGTTTGAGAGGTGAGGTGTTGTTGGTAGTTTTGGGCGTTTATTCTGACTTGGCTGGATTGGGCACCAGTATCCAGAACGTTGTGTTATTGACGTCTTGTTGTCGTTTTGCTCGTCGGGTTCAAAAAATGGTTCAAATGGCTCTGAGCACTATGGGATTTAACATCTGAGGTCATCAGTCCCCTAGAACTTAGAATTACTTAAACCTAACTAACCTAAGGACATCACACACATCCATACCCGCGGCAGCATTCGAAACTGCGACCGTAGCGGTCGCGCGGTTCCGGATTGAAGCGCCTAGAACCACTCGTGCTCTTCAGGTGGAGCAGAACTGATTTGGTTGGTTGGTTTGTCAGCTGGCCATCGGTTGGGTTGCCTTCCGATTAAGAGGTTGTCGGTCTGGCTGCCTGTCTCACCTAAATGTGTGTTAAAGTTACTTCCCAGGCAGACGCTTGGAACCTTCTGAGCGCCGCTCCTTGGTTTTACATAGTGGTTTCCTTTTAGTCTTAAGTACTCTGTGTGGCCTTCAGCCAGGTTTCAGCTTATTAAAATTGTAAGCTTTTTCCTTCCTAGGCCTAAAGCCGTAAAATTGTTTTGACATGGTGTGTGGCTTTCAGCCGAGTTTTAATCTCTCTTAAATTAAAGATTCAAAATTTTGTCTTGCCCTTTAGTCATAACATTGTTATTCTTTAGTACGTGGCCTTCAGCCAAGTTTAATCTCTCTTAAATTAAAATCTCTCTTAAACTAAAAATTTTAAATCTTGGTCTTCCTTAAGGTAAATGTTTCTTGCAGTGTAAGCTGTAACAAGATTTACGATTCTTTCTTTTTTCTGGACCTTAATGTAACTGGAATATGGTAACTAGACATCGCCTAAATTGAAACAGGATAGGGGCACAGAATTTTTTTTCCAGAAAGATGGCGCGCCACCACATTATCATTGTGAAGTTGTCGTTTACCTATGTAGGAATGTGCCGCCTTGGATTGGATGTGATGGAACAACATCGTGGCCACCACACTCACCCGATTTAACCCCAATGGATGTCTGTGAATGGGGTTACATGAAAGATAGAGTGTTTATCCATCCGATTCCCATGAACACCGACGAGGATCTGTGACGAGGAATAACACAAGCAGTTGCTACCGTACCGAGATTTGCTTCATAGGATTTGGCACGAAATTGATTACGGATGGGACATTTGTCATGTTACAAAGGTAGCCTAACTCAACATTTGTACAGAAAAGTCGAAGATATGTTGCATTCAGTGCTGTATCGAACATTTCTGTAAGTTGCTTACCTTTCCCACAATGAAACCTTACTTTTGCACAACTATTTTATATTGGACTTGTATTCTTTTCAAACACATGTACATTATCTACAACACAGATATACAGAAATATACTATCATACTTTGTCTTAGGAAGAAAATTTAATCAAATTGGTTCCTACCTTTTACCAGCTTCAACTTAGACCACGGGCAGCATTACAACCTAGTATTGGACACTACTAAGACTCATTTCAAAGGTGTATTCTGCAAAACACACAATTACGCATTCTGGACGCCTTTGCTCTGAAGAGTGAGGATGTCAACCTTATGGTAGAGTGTGTTGCAGTTCTGATCGCAAACAAATACACACCGACGGGAAACAAATCATAATATAAAAAATAATTAACGTAGACCTAGGTAAGATATTTAAGTGATTAACATTGCAAGATCACAGGTTAAAGTAAGCGCGTAGTGCTCGTATACTAATAACCGATGTAAAAGCCAGAATTTCAATGCTAGCGTGCAAATGTGCATCCACTGTGTTGTACACGTGCTGTATATCAGTTTATAGGATGGAGTTCCATGCCTGTTGCAGCACTTGTTCAACACAGGTAGATGACGGTGGAGTTGTCGTCCGATGATGTACCGCATCTACATCTACATCTACATCCATACTCCGCAAGCCACCTGACGGTGTGTGGCGGAGTGTACCTTGAGTACCTCTATCGGTGCTCCCCTCTATTCCAGTTTCGTATTGTTCGTGGAAAGAAGGATTGTCGGTATGCTTCTGTGTGGGCTCTAATCTCTCTGATTTTATCCTCGTGGTCTCTTCGCGAGATATACGTAGGAGGGAGCAATATACTGTTTGACTCTTCGGTGAAGGTATGTTCTCGAAACTTCAACAAAAGCCCGTACCGAGCTACTGAGTGTCTCTCCTGCAGAGTCTTCCACTGGAGCTTATCTATCATCCCCGTAACGCTTTCGCGATTACTAAATGATCCTGTAACGAAGCGCGCTGCTCTCCGTTGGATCTTCTCTATCTCTTCTATCAACCCTATCTGGTACGGATCCCACACTGCTGAGCAGTATTCAAGCAGTGGGCGAACAAGCGTACTTTAACCTACTTCCTTTGTTTTCGGATTGCATTTCCTTAGGATTCTTCCAATGAATCTCAGTCTGGCATCTGCTTTACTGACGATCAACTTTATATGGGCACTCCATTCTAAATCACTCCTAATGCGTACTCCCAGATAATTTATGGAATTAACTGCTTCCAGTTGCTGACCTGCTATATTGTAGCTAAATGATAAGGGATCTATCTATGTATTCGCAGCACCTTACACTTGTCTACATTGAGATTCAGTTGCCATTCCCTGCACCATGCGTCAATTCGCTGCAGATCCTCCTGCATTTCAGTACAATTTTCCAATGTTACAACCTCTCGATATACCACAGCATCATCCGCAAAAAGCCTCAGTGTACTTCCGATGTCATCCACAAGGTCATTTATGTATATTGTCAACAGCAACGGTCCTACGACACTCCCCTGCGGCACACCTGAAATCACTCATACTTCGGAAGACTTCTCTTCATTGAGAATGACATGCTGCTTTCTGTTATCTAGGAACTCTTCAATCCAATAACACAATTGGTCTGATAGTCCATATGCTCTTACTTTGTTCTTCATCTGCTCGACTGGAGACAAACCTGGTGATAGAGTAAGACAAGGTTACAAGAGCGGTACGTCGGTGAGCGTTAACTCTAGCTGTTCATGAATGGCAGCACAATAGGTCGAATCATCAGACTGGCGTACAGTTTTGAAGTCTGGGTGCGTGGGATAACCACTAGAGTACTCTTGCAGTCGGGTGAAATCGCACCCCTGGTCATAACTCCAGGTGTAGGTCCAGTGTGTCTAGCGCGCAGACAGGTTGGCTGCAGACCCTCAACTGGCCTCCTAACCAACACACGGCCATCACTGCCACCGAGGCATAACCAGCCTTCATCATAAAAAACAACAGACCTCCACCTTTCCCCTCCAATGAGTTCTCCCTTGACACCACTAAAGTCGGAAATGCGGCGTTTGGGGTCAGCGGAATGCTCGCTACAGGACATCTGCGTCGGAGCTGTCCTCGAAGTAACCGATTTCTAACAGTTCGTTGTGTCACTGTGGTGACAATTGCTTCTCAGATTGCTGCCGCAGATGCAGTGCGATGTTCCAAGGCCATACGCCGAAGCGATAGTCTTCCATCTCGGTAATGCCACGTGGTCGTCCAGAGCCCTGTGTTCTCGCGACCGTACATTCTCGGGACCACCGCTACCAGCAATCATGTACAGTGGTCACATTCCTACAGAGTCTCCACTGCCCGTTTTAGAAGGTCAGAATCATGCTACAGTGGTTTAAGGGGCGTTCCACTGAACTCTCATTGATGTCTTGGCTAACATATGTGCGTGATCTGTACCCATCGGAACACATTTCGCGCACCAGCTGAGTGCCCGCAAACCACCGTCCCGTAATTTGCTTGATCTGTGCCTGGACGTCTGGTGCCACAGACTTCTGGAATCGTGTCCGGGACTTGTAGAATCCAAGCCAAGTACAATCTCTTTTGTACTGTCTTTGAAAATGGAACAACTCGCTATTGAACAGGTGGTCATAATGTTTGTGTTCATCGGTGTACAAGAGAATTGCAGTCCACCACTTGATGACGTCTTACATCGCACGCGAAACCGAGGAAGCGTTTGTGCAGATGGTGTAAGGTTCTGATTTGATGTCAACAAGCAAATGTTTATTCTGAGGAGCTCCCTACCACAGCTGACATGGGGGATTAGGAAGGGGGGAACTGGACGTTTGCCAAGACAGCACTTCGTTAGAAATAATACGTTGGTCTACTAGGGAATAGGGAAACAAATAGGAAAGACTGGGCCCCTTCTGTTATCACTCGTGTTATTTAACAATCATATAAACAAATTCCTATAAAACATCAATATCTTAATCTGCTACCAATGTGTTTTATGAAACAAGGCATATCTCACATATTTTAAAATTTTAAAACCACTAACAATTATGCGCCTGACGGTTTAAAATTAATTCACAATTGTATGTTGCTCTTCAGACAAAGTTTAATAAATGTAATAAATACCGCCGGCCGCGGTGACCAAGCGGTTCTAGGCGCTACAGTCCGGAACCGCGCGACCCCTATGGTCGCAGGTTCGAATCCTGCCTCAGGCATGGATGTGTGTGATGTCCTTAGTTAGGTTTAAGTAGTTCTAAGTTCTAGGGGACACATGACCTCAGCAGTTAAGTCACATAGTGCTCAGAGTAAACATAATTAGCACCAGAATTAATTAGCGAGGAGTGACGCCAGGTCGCTCGAAGGCAGAACGAAAATTTAAGTTGGAGAATCCAAGGCGGAAGGCGGAAGTTAGCAGTTCGTATAAGACCCACTTCTCGAGCTTCGACCCGGAGTCACCTCCCGCTACCCAGGATTTCACAGCCCCAGTACCCATAGGTGGAAAGGTAGCGCTTACTCCAAAACACCAGGCAGCCAGCTGTTAACATTTAACAACTGCACAGAACAGGCCCACAGGGACAATGTAAACAACTACCAAAAGATAACAGGTTAAATTATTCACTAATAAAACGGCACACTGGCTTTTTTAAGATCAAATACTTTATGTTTCGATTCACATTTATAAACATTTCACCTCCGGAGTGACGACCATGCAGACGCAGCTAATCAACTTCCAAATATAATTGCACTGTACAACAGGTCTTAACACTTAGCTGACAGAGGAAGGCACAAAATCAGTTTTAACAAATGGTACTTCTATTTTCAAATAAAAATACTGGATCTTGGATTAATTCCGGCAATACAATGAAGCATACACATTTGATAGTAAAAGAAGAATTACACACATCACCAAATAAGTGATTCCTACATACAAGGCTTATTACATAGGATAACACTCTGACCATCTTCAGAACTTATACACCCAAGGTTTCAGCAATACGCCCAATAATGGATCCACTTAATACATTCACACCACAGGAAATTTATCATGGCATAAGCCAAATAAAAATGTTCGATATATTTTAAAGCACTCAAGCAATGCTGACAATACTGCAATCACATATCACAGACAAATTCACTGAATGTTTGATATGTCTGCGTAAGCAGAAGAAACTAACGATCAAAGTCCGAAAACAATTTATTGGACTGTTCACTTAACCAAAACAAATTCTCCAAGTATAACACCAACACAAAACAGTGATCCGTCTTCGAATCACAACTACATACAAGAATAATATAGAAAACAACTGAAATAATTTCCTACTAGTTTCCGCCAGAGACTTCTCCGATATACCAAGCCTAATCCAGAGATCAGCGAGAAGATCCAAACCGGGCTGCTGGGGCGGCAGCTATCCATGTCTGCTGGCGGTCGATGAACTTCCGATGTGCGGCCGAGCGCCGGCCTTTATAGCGCTTCGGCGGATGAGTACCTCGGAACTATTTTCCATCACGTGGTGTGACGTGTGAAAATAGTTCCGGGATCTGCAGCGACCTCTTTCTTATGTTTATGTGGGCCGGTAGTGGCCCCTGGTGGCCGCTGGTGTCTTTGCTGTGGTGTTGTTGTTGTGGTTGCTGTGTGGCCGTTCATCAATATTGCCTGTCGGTTGTGTAGTGCTTCGGTGTGCCTGTGAGGCGGGCAACCCGCGGCTCCAGGCTGCCAGTTTGGTTGCTGATACTCTAGGCGTCGTGATGTCTGGTGGAGAAGACCACAGCAATGTTTCGCTGTACGTCCGATATGGCTTGCGTCGGGTATAGCAGGCGGCAGTAAGGCAACGGACGACCGTAGACAGCCGTGTCCGTACCTAGCAGCAACAAACCTCCTCACAGGCGACAGGAAAAGCTCTCCACCAAGCTGCCCCATACACATGGTCGGTTGCCGCTCCACCACGCCAACTTACCTCGTTCTTCGCGAGAGCCTCCAGTCAACTCCTCCGGCCAACATAAGGCAGCCAAGACTCAGTACCCGTCACAAGCAAAGATAAGAACGCGAAGGCGAGGTACTTGCAAATACGCTGGCGCGCCAGCTTAACGCCACGGCTCAACCTAATCCGCTAAAGCCTGACCAACCAGACAGGGAAGCGCCGAAAGTCACTCAGCCGGCTTGAGCCTACTTACATGCACCCGAGACACCTTCCCGGGCCCAACACCTTAGTCTCAGATAGCGGTATACCAATTTACCGGAGGCCACTCGACCAGGGTTCCGACCGCCAAAGTTTTTCACAGACAGCCTTGGCCTTAAAAGACCGCCTATCCAGGTTATGACGTCGAGATTGTCGCTGGTGGGCTACTTGCATGTTGTTACGGGCCCGCCGCCAGTTCTCACGAAATCAGGTGTAATAGAGACGGGCAATACGTCATTCATTCCCAAAACGTTCGAAAGGGGCGAATTAATCGGATAGGCTAACATTATCTGGGCGGGAACTGCTCGTGAAGCTTCATCCTGGGCCATATTAAAGGCGTTCAACCAAGGGAGGCTGATGTCCCAGCGACGATGGGAATTAGCATGATAAATTATTAGGGCCCCTTCAGATTACTATTAACCCTTTCTGCAAGTGAAGCTTGCGGACAATACCGCGTGGTGGGCGTATGGTGAATGCCATTACGAAAACAATAATATTTAAATTCTCGGGACACAAACGCAAGAGCATTGTCACTAACTAACTGTTTAGGTGGACCAAACCATAAGAAAATACCCGTGAGGTGGCGGATGGTTATCCCCGCCGTAATCCCGCTACTTGGAAGAAAGCAGACGAAACGTGTAAAGTCATCGACCGCCACAAATACGTAACGGTGCCCTGCTTTTGTTCGAGACAAGGGACCCACAAAATCTACAAACATCTTGTCTATGGGTCGCTGCTCCCGACAAGACTGCAATAATCCCAGGGAGGTGTTCAAACCACCCTTACCCCTCTTGCATTCCTCACATTCACCAACCAGAAGACGCACATCGCGGTATAGCGACGGCTAGACAACATGTTACCGTACCTTGGCCAAGGACTCGCAAAGTCCGAGGTGGCTTCATAACACAGAAAGATGGAAATATATAAAAACCGGATCATTCAAATGTAGGAGTAAGCAAATACTAAACTAGCCGGGCTTCCCAACCTCCTTACAGAAGACACCTTTTGTCAAGGAATAACCCCGCAAACTCTTCTCCGGTCTTAAGTCTTTCCTTAAGGGGACCCCAATGCGGATCGTGATCCTGCTTAGCCGGCCGGTGTGGCCGAACAGTTCTAGGCGCTACAGTCTGGAACTGCGCTGCTGCTAAGGTCGCAGGTTAGAATCCTGCCTCGGGCATGGATGTGTGTGATGTCCTTATGTTAGTTAGGATTAAGTAGTTCTAAGTTCTAGGGGACTGATGACCTAAGATGTTAAGTCTCATAGTGCTCAGAGACATTTGATCCTGCTTAGTACGAAGGTTTGCGAAGAGCTCAGGAATATCCGTGAGAACACTGTTAACCAAAGGACACTGCGACTCAGGTTGTTCAGTCAACTGAGAGTCGCGATCTTCAACAAACTTTGGACTAAGTGCGTCCGCCACCTAATTATCCGTTCCTTTGATGTGGCGCACCTTGATGCGGACTGCCCGCCTAGCGATCCTCCCTGTTTATCGAGGACGAGCCAGAACCCAACTTAAGGCCTGATTATCGGTCTGCATGTCAAACTCTCTATGCTCTAAGTAGAACCTAAATTTTTTTAACGCAAAGAGTACGGCAAGTGCTTCACATTCATAGACGGAATAATTTAGCTCCGTTCTACTGAGCTTCCTTGAAGCATACGCCAACGGCCGTTTAACGCCAAGATCCTCCTGAAGTAGTACAGGTGCTATTCCAGCATTAGACCCGTCCGTCTGGACAATAAAGCGCTTCTCGAAATCCGGAACTCTCAACACTAGGGGCTTCGAGGTAGCAGTCTTAATCGCTTCAGATTCAGCCTGCTGACTATTTGCCCATTAAAGTCCTGTCCCTTCTTACGTAGATCATTCAGAGGACCGGCCAACTGCGCGAAATTAGGCACGAATCTTAGAAAATAATTGGCCATGCCGATAAAACGTGCCTCCTCCTTTTTGGTCCTCGGCGAAGGGTACTTCTTGAGTGCACTTGTGCGCTCTTGGTCAATTCTGACTCCGTCCCCAGAAATAGGATGACCCAAGAATGAGTTGGTTTGACAGTTAATCCAGCAGCACGAAACCTATCGAGTACCTGCCTAAGATGGAGGAGGTGGTCCTCAAAGGTGCGACTATACGCGACCACGTCGTCCAGATAATTGTCTACGAATTTAAACTTCAGGTGACAGACGCTACAGAGACTGCCGAACCGGGATATTATCGGATAACTGAATTTTGTACTCAATGAGTTTCGTGACTCCAAGTTTATCAGAAAGAACGTCGGGAAAATCGTCTAACAACCCAAGAAGGTGAGTACCTTGATCACGTGAGAGGTGGCTAATCTCAAATTTGCTATCCCCCTTTTCAGCCACATTCATCGAAGCAAACTGACGACATGCACAAAGTGCAATCTTTTGCTGAGGTCTAAAGCTAAAGCTCAAAGTTTTGCCCCATAGTCAAGTATCAGTCCGGTACGTTGAATAAAGTCACAGCCCAGTAACAGTAGCATCGTCAAATCCTTAACGAGCAAAAGAGTAATAGGCCAAGTGAAATTACAAACAGAAATACTTCCCTAAACTTGACCCAGCATAGATAAAGCCTGGCCATTGGCGGCATAATAACTCTGAACGGTCGGTTTAACAACAGACAACTTATTCAAACGCCAGAACTCGAGGTACCAGTCAAAATCAATTAGTGACACCGAACTGCCTGAATCAATTATGCCGCACAAAGGTTCCTTTCCTATATGGTCGCAAATATAGTGTAGCGGGGGACTGGTGACAGCGCGAATATGAGAACACCGAAGCCAGGGCTTACGCTTCCTGCTTCTGCTACTAGCTTGGCGTCAGCTACCTGATTTAGGTGGTTTCGGAACAGGACAGTCACGCATTACATGTCCTGCGTCACCACACCTAAAGCAATGCCTTCCAGATGCAAATGCAGATTCTACACGTTCCTTAGTATTCTGCGCAACCACAGGTACCGTAACTGAATTCCGATCAATCCTAAGCCGGGAATTGGCGAACACAAGAGCTTGGGTAGACTGAACCAAGGTGTCTGACTCCACAAAACTAGGTGGTGGATTAGAAAATATGAGCCGAGACAGATCTTCTGGGCGCATGCCCTCCAAAATATTAGTTACTGTGTCTACTTCAGAAACCGACATGTTCAAAGCCAACTCACCAGTTCTCATACGTGCCGATAACCTCAGATAAATAACTTGCACTCTCAAATCTTTGAATGAGCCTCCAAACCTCAAAATATCTGACACTAATTGGTTCAAGGCCCCTTGGTTAATTGGTAAAGCAATGAGAGAACATCACTGTGGGGAACACCTAACGTGTCAGCCTGAATCTCAAATTTAACTAACAACCATAATAATTTCTGAATCATAATTAAGTCATCCACTGATACGTCTGATAATCCGGAGAACAGGTTCATAATTGGGTTAGGTAATTTAGCGAAACAATACAGAGTCGTATCTTTAGAATGCCCTATTTGTGAAACTGGAGAATTACTGGACTGCTGATCTCGGCTGACGCCTTGTTCTGAATTCGTTCTCTCGGCTTCTAAATTTAACGTTGCGGCTCTAATTTGTAACCCACGCACACGATCCACAACCTACATCACTCCCTGTCTTCCCATGTCTTTAAGCTCTATACTGTCCAAGTCTCTTAAACGATTCATAAAATGAATTAACTGTGCTCCAACGCGACATACTTGTCTGCGTGGGTTGACTATCACTCAAAAAGTAAATCTTCTTATCTGTCTCCCCTGCGGCACGTTCAAGAAATTGTAAGACGTCTCGTACCTTGCCAACGACGGCGGGGGAGATGGAAACCGGATGGTTTAACGCCGCGCAATTAAAAATGGCCGTACCATTTGTGGGTATCGAACCCTGATTCTACTGGGTGGAAAGCCCAAGTGCACCCCCCAACACATGGAACTGTCCACATGTGGGAGAGGAAGGTTATGTTAGTGAAGAGAGCGATCCTAATTATGTAATTAATCGTAAAGATTGGATCTAATTACACAACCATATGCATAGCGCTACACAAGGACGGCATAAAATCGCAATACAACTCAAAAACTGACGATGCCATACAACTGGTGTTATTCTGCTGAGAAAAAATTTCTCAATACCACTCCAAACTAGTGACAGACACACTCAAACTTCAGCCTTCACATAGAAGCTGGCGGAAAAAGGCAGTGGTTTAAGGTACTATCTTTATTCTTTTTGGCAGGAAATACGTTCAACTGATAAGATGCTGGTGTTGGACAGAGAGGAGTATAAAATGTGTATTACCTGCAAGCATACATTACGTATCGTTGTTTGATGTCAGAGTTCGCTACAGATGCCTACTCAAAAACCACCCTACAGCCCAGCTAACCGAAGCCAATACATGACACCACAACTGATGAAAAAAAAAATGAGTCACAGTTCTAATTACACTTCCAAATTGTCATGAAAAATCCAGCACTCATGATGAACAGGTCATAATGCCTCACATGTAATGGGGAAAATCGTTGTCCTAAAAGACTACAATGGGGGCGGTAGTTAAACACGCATTGTCCGCGATGTACAATCACAAACTGCCCAAAATCGAGGTCCTCTCCCCTCCCTCCCCCCCCCCCCCCAACCCTATGGGGAGGACAGGTTTTCAAACGGCCAGTTACTGCTCCGACAACCTCGTGACACATGCTGGCCACTGTCTGCGTTGAGGTGGTGGTCCTTGCCAACACAAAAGCAGGTATAGTTAACTAAACAATAGGAGATAAAAGGACAGCTGTCCCAAGTGCAACTTGTTTGTTTAAGGTATGGTGACACAGCCGCTCCTAATGGTTAGGGGTAAATCAGCGGCGGTGACCTGACACAGACTAGGCAGGCCCCAACATCTCCAATAGGTCTCTCGATGGAAGACACTTTTATTTTACATCAACAACTCTTTCTTGCAATCTGTCAAAAATATTTCTCGGAAAGACTGGACCCCTCTGCAACAACAACGAAATTCTGGAGAACGGTCCAGATGGTCCGCAGCACTCCCCCTTCCACCATCTGGCCACCACCTTAAGGTAACGCTCCTATGCAACACAATAGCATGTTTGGTCAACTAAACAATAGGAGGTAAAAGGACTGCCGCCCCAAGTGCAACTTGTTCTTCTGAAATATAGTGCCAGGACCCCCACACACTGCCCCCTGGACAGAGAGCCGCTGTGTCTGGCGAGCACCCACAGCAGACTTGACCCCCCCCCCCTCCCCCCCTGCGTGCAGGAGCCTGCCGTTCTGTGATGGAGAACATTTGTATTTGATGTCAACACATCTATAATTCACCATTTATTTAAAAAAGGAGAACACAATTGCGACGATGATAAATGTCCTCTTTCCACGAAAATAGTTACTGTCCATTTACTTTTAGTTTTATAAGAAAATCGGTATAGCTTTTACATTCAGCTGCAGGATACAATCCGCATCTCATTATTTTGCGACATCCAGCGAAGTGTACCGCCGCCGATTACAGATGATCAGCAAAGATAAATAATGAGGAAAGATAAATAATAAAGAAAAAAAACTTCGGCTATTTTGCTGCGAAAACTACCGGTTACCGCAGAATGTCTACTTATTTGGAAATCGTCATCGGGGTAAAGAAATGGCAATAATTCAAACTCCAAAGGAAAAACATCTATATTAAGCAATTTCTTTCAGCTTAATGGACAAATTACACGACTTGAGAACGTCTCTCGTGTTAAGAGCCCGTAAATAAACTGTCATGCAAGTTTGCATTACAAACATTTCAGACACGTGCAATAAAAGTAGAGAATACAATCTTTCAGGGCATTGGCTGACATGTCGGAAAATACACAATCATTTTACTTTCGACAACCACAAATTCAAGTGAACATAGCTGTTTTGTACGCTATGACAGGTCCCCTTTCACCAGTGCGATACTATATCATACTAGCCTTTACAACACAAGTCTTGAGAGCATGTCTCGCCCTGTGTAGGTCGGAGATTGAAATTTCGTTAAAAGATATCGCCACAATGGAAAAAAAACGCCTGTCAAGAATGATCCCATGTCACCCTAGCCATCTCTTCCACCTGCCAGGCGTCAAGTCATTGTTACCAAATTGATAGGCTAATTAATTAAATTGATCATGAGAGTCACTTTGCATGGTGAGTACTTTTTTATTTTTTTTTCAGTAGTCAGAATATACTAGCCATGTAGGACAACTGGGAATCCATGGAGGGAATACGATGTTCTTTTCAAGGAACACTGTTGAGAAACGACATTTGAAGCTGACCATAGAGAGACTGTACAGCCCACACCATACATTTCACGGAAGGACTGCGCTATTGAAAGCACGATCATAAGGACTATGTTACCATCACCCTGAATAAAAAGTGGTCTTGAGTCTGCAGGTATACACATGAGATGTTGATAGCGTCACGTTTTCGGACAGAAATTCTGTCTCCGATTTGTAATCAAGTCTACCCATTCTACCACGTACTTGCATTGGATCCTGTAGAGATGTCTTTTAATGATTACAGCCACTGCTGAATCATATTTGTTCCACTCTCATATCTGGAAACGAATCACCTTTCTTGAACTTATCTGCTAAGGATCCCATACAGTAAAACCCCAGCACTGATTTTTAAATAGTCCCTCTGCGTCTTGGCCTTGATCGAAGTCGCTTCCACAGACCGATGTAAAGTTTCATCACCTGTACTGAGGATGACCATATCTAACAGACTGTCAAACACAAGAGAGGGTTCCTGTATTGTTCCTTCATAAGCAGTTTATTACATTGTTTTTTTTTCAATTGTAGCACACCCAAACAGTGTACACCGCCACACACTTCGTTTTTTCTACCATGACTTACAGATCCATGTCAGCTGCTGCTAAACCGACATTAACACATTTCGATCCTCTGGCTCTCTCAGAAAGCTGAACATCTCATGGCATGAACTGTCCAGCTACCACAGCACAGTCTGGTACAAATAAAACACAGAGGCGATATTTACCATTGACATAAATGTGGAAGACATCACAACATATGGAAACTGGACGAGTTTGCGGTATTGCAGAGCGCTTCCAACAGCTATTCGAAGGCGATGACTTGTACAGTTAATCTCATTGTCCCCATCGACAGGGTAGCGGATGTCTCGGTGTTCCATTGCGAAAAGCATTGTCCCTTCATTTTGCAGTCATGTACATGATCGCCACTATTCGCATCCGATCACGGATCAGAAATTATACTGTGCTCACATGAGCCTATATAAAATGATCGTTAGCAATGGAGAATGCCTCTTACAAAGAAAGAGACAAACGCATAGCAGCGGTGTTTGACATGTGAAATTACACATCATGCCGCCACTAGCTCCGTAAACACGACATCTGTCAAGTAGATGTATACACGGGGATTGTAGTACCTCACAAACACCTGTCGCTAACTTAGAATCACCGTAGTTATGAAACTGAAGACGCGATTTTATGCTCAAGATGCAGCAGGAGAAAGGAGTACGTCGCATAAATCTTCGTTCGTCTAGAGGAATGTGTCGCAACAAGATGTAAGTCCTCTGATGACCAAGAGGTTTGCTGTTAACCATCGCAAATAGACAGTCCTCTAAGTCACACACTTAACACGCAGTTGTTTGCGAGTCGAACGCAGGTAATGTCACACACCGCGATGCATTCTGACACAACAACGGAAAAAAATGGTCAAATGACCTGCAGCAACCTGTCCTTCTGTCTTTAGAATGTATCATCAGTCTCCCATTAAATCCTACCTCGTTACAACTCCATCTCAACCGATCACTCCATCCACTCTCTGCCATCTTTTAACGCAGATGGAAGTAGGTTTAGAGGCAGGTGGTTCTCTTTTTTCCAGGAAGGCATCAAAGACAGGAGTCAACTCGCGTGTATCGCTATTATCTTGTATTCCCCAGTCGTAGCCAGATTCCTCCGTACACTGTGCTTAAACTCATATGTAAACTTTGCCTGCACATCCGCAACAGCCTCTTCATTTTCGATTTCTAGTTTATATTCGTCCTTTACTACATTTGTCATCTCTGTATACTCTAGTTTTCTTTTCTGTACTTTGATGTCTTCTATTTTTCAGTTTACTTTTTGGCGCACATAACACATTAACCGTACTTAAACGTGTATTTTCTTTAATGGGAAATGTTTTAAGTCTGTGTGATACATTTACTCTCTTTGTTAGGACTTGTGGAATAACGTTGCTGGTGTCAACCAATCCAAATTCAGCAATTTCTATATTGGACGGTATTGTGGAAAACAATGTTCTAGACTGAAAAAATACGTTTCTCCTGCTTTTACATAACACTTCCGTTTAATACTTATATTGTCTTTATTGGACTCAGAGTTAAGAACCTCCACGTAATTTAAATGTAGATAATTAAAACTGTGGGCAGACAGAACATAGCTGATAAACTTTTCTCTGTCTGGAGTATCTGGAAGACTTACTTGTACACCTGTCAATTTTCGGGTATTATTATTACACCAGTACACAAACTGCGGAACGCTATTATACACAATATAACAATTATTCTGTATGTTATCCATCAGCTGACGCCACATGGAAGCAAGTGGCACAGAGTCCCAGCCACAGACACCTTATGCATAAAATAGTTCAATTGGGCTAGGACTTAAGCAGTGTGTATGACCGGAAATCACGTGGCCGGAATCGCAATCAACTCTGATCTTGAGAGTATAACAGAAGGCATGACAGCCGCAATTGATCAGTCTTCCGCGGTAGTTTTAAGTGTGAACATGGATTCCTCCTATGTGCTAAACATTAGGGAGGAAGACAAGACCAACGGGCGAACGCTCCGTTTTGTGGTTATTACACCAGAACCTGGATAATCTTGCTACTGACATTGGCAATAAAAATTACACCGAAAATGGTAAACCACTTAGCGAAAAGAATGTACATGTGCTTACACCTATTACAGAACCGTTTTGCGATATTATTATGGTGATTAAAATCTGTGATCAAGTGGACTGTCAAGAACAATTAGAAAGAGGACGGTCTGTAATGTTAAAGAAAGAGATTATGGCTCATTTAGCTATTATCTACGTAGTAAGTTCCCCAATTTCGTCACTGCAAGACATGGTGATAAGCACAGCTGCCTTCTTAGTCCAGTGAAACCGTCAGAAAAAAAGCCTGTACCTTGCGAAGGGTGGGGTAGAAGATTTTATTCTTTTAACTCTTTCATATTGTTGGAAAGGTTAGAAAACCGAATTTTGCCAACAAAATTTCTCTTGGGAAAACTTTTTGCAGTCAAAAAACTTCGAAAATTTCGGACTTTTTTCAGTTTTTTCAAAATATCTCAGTTTCATTTGCTCCTATCGCTTTGACGTCTATTTTCTTTTTTAAAGAGCACAAAATTCTCTACAAATTTGATTTTTACCATTTTTTTTCTACTCCCAATATCTAAGGCGCTACCGCGCGTCAAAAAATACCAATTTTTCAAATTTCGAGCAAAGTGGCAAATTACCTAATTTTTGAACAATGTTATTTCAGTTTCTATTTGTGTGGTATAAACATATTACTCATCATGTTATTCATTGGAATTTACCATCTCACTCTGCTGCAGGGCCAGAACAAACAGCATCATATTCAGTAACTACGAACACATTCACGTGGGGTTGCGTGAAGTTTATTTGTGTTACAATATGTAATACGATTGCATGCAGGTGCCGTACATTTTCTACAGTTGATTGACGTTAATGATCAGTTATAAGAAAAAGTATGTAGGAATTGTTCTTTAGCTGACAAAAACGTATTTATTCTTTGGCGGGTGGAAGGCAATTATCTCTGGCGATTGTTCACAGCGCGCTGATAGCTATTAGCACACAACAATAAGGGTCCTACAGTTTGGAGTCGCTTCCATTCAGTGTATGTTGTGGTGCTGAAAATGAGTATGTCTGACATGAATTTGTGTTTCATTTGCGAAAAAACTGTAGTGAGTTGTGGATGCAATGTGAAAAAGAAAGGGCTGAGCACACTTGTCCATTGTAGTGCTAAACGCAGGGAGTCTGCTCACACCCGTTTTTTGAAAACGCTCAGTGAAGTGATGGTGCATGAAGCATGCTACAAGAAGTACATTAATGAGAGAATGATGGCAGCTAGCCTTCGACATCCTCAGGAACCAACAGGCGTGCTACGTCAGTCGCAGGAAAAAGGTCAGTTCAAGTTCAAAGAGAAATGCTTCTTATGTGCAAAAGGGAATTCTGATGACTTTTTAACCAAGCAGTTAAGACTGCCATATGCCAAACGAAATTTTGATGGAGGGTACCTTATCCACAAAGTGACTTTTGCTTCAAGTCAATAGCCCAGAGCTATGTTTCTTACCTGCAACGTCAATTTGGATCTCAATTTCATTGTATTTGATGGGTATCCATGTGAGGGAGACAAATGTAGCACAAAGAGTGCTGAGAGGATTCGTAGGTCCAAAAAACATTCTTCGGTTGACGTTGTGGTTGAATCAGAGATGGTGAACCAAGTCCCTCAGGACAAGTTCTTGTACAACGAACGAAACCAGATGCGTTTGATCACACTTCTTAAAAAGGAATTTCTGGAGTGTAACGTTGAAGTGCACTAGGCACAAGAAGATGCTGACGTTATGATTGTAACATCTGTCATTTCAAGAACCAAAGATTTTGAAAGTGTTGTCATTGTAGGAGAAGATGTTGACCTGCTTGTGCTCATGACCGGTTTGGGGCAAGGCATTGAAAACTTATTTTTCTTAAAGCCAGGAAGAGGAAATGCAGAAGACAAGTGGTTTTCCACTCCATCTTACAAGTTTGACAGTGAATATATTCTGTTCACTCATGCCTTTAGCGAATGTGATACAACATCCGCTCTTTTTGGTCAAGGAAAAATTAAGTGCTGCAATATTGTTGCGAAAAATGAACACGTAACCTCAGCGCTTTGCACGTTCAATAAACCCGTGAAGAAATAATAAAATAATAACAGCAACAATACAGGTTACTATCACATTATATAGTGGAGGTGTCAGCAGTCACACTAGACCATTTGAGGTACCAGCTATTCGCCAAGTCTGCCACAAAAATCAAACTGAATCTTGCACGGTTGCCATCTACACCAGATGCTGCACAACATCATTCGTTGCGTACTTACCAACAAGTCCAAAGTTGGATGGTAAACTTGAAACCTCCTGAGAAATAGGGCTGGAATCACAGTGACCACGGTCCAATACCCCTTATAATGAGCCAAGGTCCAGCACCTGAAGCACTTCTTCACGTTGTTTCATGCTCATGCCAGCTGAACTGTGGCGGAGCGCGCTCCTGCAGAAAAGCAGGTTTGAAATATTCTTCAATTTGCAATAAATGTATTGGGGTCAACTGTGAAAATGTGCCAAAATTTTTATATGAAGACAGTGAAGAAGATGTTATGGAGGATATTGAGGAAACCGCTGACGAAATCATCGAACTTGCTGAGGCTGACTCGCTGTTTAAAGAAGAAATCAATCTGGGATCAACTCTAGGTACAGACCCCGAATCCGTAACTCAAGGTATTTCTGGTGACACTGAGGAACCTGGCCCATCAAAACGTTGGAAGTGATGCTCATATCTGTCTCAAGTGGGCTAATTTGCGATATTACAAGTATTACACACCCAGAACTGTCAACATTTTTTAGTAACTGACAATGCATTTTAATTGTAATAAAGCTACTTATTTTTAATGTCAACTGTGTGGCTTTTATACACGAGAATAACTACCTACCTAATTAGGTTGCCTATTGCAGCTAATAATACACTCCTGGAAATTGAAATAAGAACACCGTGAATTCATTGTCCCAGGAAGGGGAAACTTTATTGACACATTCCCGGGGTCAGATACATCACATGATCGCACTGACAGAACCACATGCACATAGACACAGGCAACAGAGCATGCACAATGTCGGCACTAGTACAGTGTATATCCACCTTTCGCAGCAATGCAGGCTGCTATTCTCCCATGGAGACGATCGTAGAGATGCTGGATGTAGTCCTGTGGAATGGCTTGCCATGCCATTTCCACCTGGCGCCTCAGTTGGACCAGCGTTCGTGCTGGACGTGCAGACCGCGTGAGACGACGCTTCATCCAGTCCCAAACATGCTCAATGGGGGACAGATCCGGAGATCTTGCTGGCCAGGGTAGTTGACTTACACATTCTAGAGCACGTTGGGTGGCACGGGATACATGCGGACGTGCATTGTCCTGTTGGAACAGCAAGTTGCCTTGCCGGTCTAGGAATGGTAGAACGATAGGTTCGATAACGGTTTGGATGTACCGTGCACTATTCAGTGTCCCCTCGACGATCACCAGAGGTGTACGGCCAGTGTAGGAGATCGCTCCCCACACGATGATGCCGGGTGTTGGCCCTGTGTGCCTCGGTCGTATGCAGTCCTGATTGTGGCGCTCACCTGCACGGCGCCAAACACGCATACGACCATCATTGGCACCAAGGCAGAAGCGACTCTCATCGCTGAAGACGACACGTCTCCATTCGTCCCTCCATTCACGCCTGTCGCGACACCACTGGAGGCGGGCTGCACGATGTTGGGGCGTGAGCGGAAGACGGCCTAACGGTGTGCGGGACCGTAGCCCAGCTTCATGGAGACGGTTGCGAATGGTCCTCGCCGATACCCCAGGAGCAACAGTGTCCCTAATTTGCTGGGAAGTGGCGGTGCGGTCCCCTACGGCACTGCGTAGGATCCTACGGTCTTGGCGTGCATCCGTGGTTTCGTCTCCGACTGCGGGAGACATCCTCGGAAGTAAAGCGGCGAACTGCGAAGATGTCTCCCGCAGTCGGAGACGAAACGTCAGGGGAGAGTTTTATACTTCGACCACGGCCTATCAGCCCGGAAGTTTTAAGTGAAGACAATACCGGCCGTGAAGGCTTAGATTGTATGATGAAAAAATAATGTTAAAAATAAAGTATCTTGCCACTACGCTAAAAATTTGAAAAATTGGTATTTTTTGAGGCGCTGTAGCGCCTTAGATATTGGGATTAGAAAAAAATGGCAAGAATCAAATTTGTAGAGAATTTTGTGCTCTTTAAGAAAGAAAATAGACGTTAAAGCGATAGGAGCAAATGAAACTGAGATATTTTGAAGAAACGGAAAAAAGGCCGAAATTTTCCAAGTTTTTTGACTGCAAAAAGTTTTCCCAAGCGAAATTTTGCTGGCAAAACTCGGTTTTCTAATATTACCAACCACATGACCGAGTTGAAAAAATAAACTCTTCTACCCCACCTTTTGCAAGGTATTTCTGCAATTTGACTTGACTATCTCTCCTAAACGGGAACGACAGTGTGACAGCGAGAGGGGTACGTGAAAGAATCGACAAGGAAGCACTGGAAATTATTTAGAAGAAATATAAAACTCCTGTGGTTATGTCATATAAAGTGGAATTATCTGACGTTAAAATGGAGGAGATGCCTGGAATACTGCAGAAGCTACATGTAGGCAACTATTACCGTTTGGATTTTGCCATAACTCAAGATTTAGCTGGAATTTTTAACAAAATGTACATTTGCGACTACTTAATATCAACCCATGACTTCTGCATGGAAGGCGATCACCAGGGCAGCAGCAATGTGATTGTGGACAATGATAAGACAGTTGTAATAGACTGTCTAACGTGGTTAAGCTCAAACTGTAAAGATATATAACAAATTTATATGTCAGTTCACAAGTCCAGGAGGGAACAAAGATGTTGGTAACCACCTTATAGATTTTATAAAGTGTGTAGACAAGCGACTACGGAAAAACCTTTAGCCCTTCCTTGGCTAGGCAGCATGGCATTACCAGGTTTGAGGTTACAATATACAACTACAGAATGGATCGTGTATTCGACTCTGTGCACGAGTGTTTACGTGTATTAGACACCAATAAACAGTATTTATAATGTGCTCCACCTTACTCTGTGGCACTTGCTTCCATGTGACGCCAACTAACGGATAACATAAAGAATAACTGTTGTATTGTGTTTAGTAAAGTTCTGCGGTTTATGTACTGGGGTAATAAGAATACCCGAAAATTGACAGGTGTACAGGTAAGTCTTCCGGATATTCCGGTCAAGCTATGTTCTGTCTGCCCAAAGTTTTAATTATCTACCTATAAACTAGGTGGAGGATCTTAACTCTGACTCCAATAAAGACAATACACGTATTATACGGAAGTGTAATGTAAAAGCAGGAGAAACTTATTGTTCTCCAGAATAGCGTCCGATATAGATGTTGCAGAATTGTGATTGGTTGACACAAGCAACGTTATTCCACAAGTCCTAAGAAAGAGAGTAAATGTATCAAACAGACTTAAACCATTTTCCATTAAAGAAATTACACCTTTAAGAACAGTTAATGTGTTGTGTGCACGAAAAAGGAAACTGGAAATGGATTGTATTGAAGTAAAGAAAAGAAAACTAGCGTATATGGAGACTGCTGTAAAGGACGAATATAAGCTAGAACTGGAAAAGGAAGAGGCTATTGCGGATGTGCAGGCCAGGTTTACATATGACATTAAACAAAGTGTACGGAGAAATCTGACTGCGACTGGAGAATACAAGATAATACCATTTACTGCAAAGAGCAGTGGTAAGTGGCCATATGTTGGAGTACTGACCGAAAACGATGGACTGGTGCATGGTTACCATGTTAAAGGATACCCGAAAAATCTGTTTATCAAACTCCATTCCTCCTTGGATTTGCTTAAAACAGAGGGATATATGATATCGAAATGTGGTGGGCTTGATGTCATACGCTTAACAACAGAACCACCGTTCACAGAGCTTAAAACCAACGGTATGGCAACTTTTAATGGCAATTCATTTGCAAAAGTTGTAAACTTTAAATTCTATACCCAAATTCTGCAAGAATGTGCAGCAGAAGAACTGGCAGCCTACACTTAGGAGGATGTGGAATGGTACAACAGTGTCATGCAGGAAATAAGAGGAAAAATTAAAATCACTGAATGCTCTCGTCTAGAAGAACTGCTGCAAGTAACAGAACTTATTGTTTAAGCTATAAAAGAGATAGTTTACAGAAAAAAAATTAAATATATACTGGAGTTTGGAAACGTACCTTCTCTGTGCCAGATTACTGGCTGGAGAAAGAAATAGGTGATTTAGATGTGGATTTAAGTTAAAAATTAAATTGGCCATTATTAAAACTACACCTAACAAAAATAATGAAAGACTTGTTTTCTGTGCATAAATGTAAAAGCAAAAGTTAATAAAGATTTGATACTAGAATATTTGCTTGTCTTATCACTAATCTATCAAAAATCTTAAGACATTTCCTATATACAGTGATCCATTGTCATGTGTTTAGGTTGTGGGAAGTGGGTAGTTGGATGACCTTGAAAAGTAGTTGAAACTAGGTAGTTGAAAGTATAGTGACCCCCTTTTTGTACCTATATGAAACAAGAAGAGGTCCCTTTCCGAAATCACCCTTGTTTGCCGGCAAGTGGATGTAAAATTGTACACATCTGCTATCTTTAGAAAAAAGCCCTTTGTTCAGTCTCAGACAGATGGATAGTCTGACACAACCAGTGCCAGCTGCGTCCCTTTATGTTGCTGTTTTCCTTCGGACGGAGGTGTGGGGGAAGACACTAACCAACTCTATTGTTGGTGGTAATGACCAACAGAGCGGCCGTGAGAGCAGCATTGTACACCCTTTTCCAGCTGCTGGCTGCTGCCCCCCTGACAGGGGCAGACACGTAATCGTCAGTAGACTGACCAACACATGACCAAGTGACGCATGTGTTGCGGATGTGTCATTAGGCCCCCTAAGAGTTAAGAGCTCGGATGGCACGGCATCTTTCATGTCAAAAGGCCTGCAGGATGCCAGGGGTCGTGGGGTAGGCAGTGTCCCGGGAGGCACGAGCCTGCCTTGTGAATGCAGCCATATTGGCAAGGGACTGCTACCTAATTCGGTGGGGATTGGGCGGGGGGGGGGGGAGGGGGGCAAGGGGCTGGTGGCTGCATGGAGCCAGCCCCTTGCCAGCCTTGCGGAGCACATCAAAGCGTCTTAATAATTTTGCGATCAAAATATACGAAGCGATCAGCGATCAGAAGTTCAACAAGAGTATCTATGTCCTGCAAAATACAAATTACGTCCTTCTCAGAGCATAATTCTCCCATTTCCCGTCCCGTGAATTGTTCTTTTTTCTCGATTTCTACCAACTATTCCCATTTTATAAACAACTTACGTCAACAGTTTCTGTTAATACTACGTCCTCTGAGCTGACATTTGATTCGTACAGTGAAAATTCGAAATTGCCGCCAAAATTCGAAAGTCATGCCAAAATTCGAGATTCCCACCAATAGAGTAGGTTGGGGGAGGGGAATGGTGGGGAGGGTGAGTAGGCTTGGAGCCATGTGCAGGCTAAGATAAACATGTGACGTTAGCTGGGGGTGGTGGTGTATGTGGTTGGGGGTGGGTGTGGTCAGGGGCAGGTGTGATTAATTGGCCAATTTAATTAATTTGCACATCATGTATGGAAGTGAAACATGGACGATAAATAGTTTGGACAAGAAGAGAATAGAAGGTTTCGAAATGTGGTGCTACAGAAGAATGCTGCAGATTAGATGGGTAGATCACAGAACTAATGAGGAGGTATTGAATAGAATTGGGGAGAAGAGGAGCTTGTGGCACAACTTGACTATAAGAAGGGATTGGTTGGTAGGACATGTTCTGCAGCATCAAGGGATCACAAATTTAGCATTGGAGGGCAGAGTGTAGAGTAAAAATCGTAGAGGGAGACCAAGAGATGAATACACTAAGCAGATTCAGAAGGATGTAGGTGTCAGTAGGTACTGGGAGATGAAGCAGCTTGCACAGGATAGAGTAGCATGGAGAGCTGCATCAAACCAGTCTCAGGACTGAAGACCACAACAACAACATCAATTTAATATCAAAATTGGGGTGACAACCCCACCTCCCTACTACTCATGACGTCACACTGGCCTTTACGATCTAAGAACATGTGGGTATGCACAGCTAACATGAAGGTCATGCATCTGAAATTTTAAATCCTTATTGCCAGCACAGTGTTCAGTATGTGACCCATTCATTCATTCAGGTCTTAGTTTTTGCTTGTTGCAATTCTTAAAAAATGGAGTGAAAGGCCTACCATATTAATTAGCTCCCAGAGTGAGAGATTTTAAATTTTGTTCTCGGTAAGGAAATAATTTTCATTTTCTAATGGATTCAGCCTCTCTAATTGGTAAAATAGTCCTTTGGTTATGCAGCATTCGGGTCGTCGGAAAAAGAATTTGTGTTACGATGTTGATAAGGTCATAATGCAGTTGTACCATACAGAATATTCAAGCAATTTGATCTTACTGATTTGATTACTGTCACTACGTCTTCCTTAACCTACGTATATTAATAATATAAGATGCATAAAATACACTGCACATCATTATTGACAGATAAATTGTTGCGACAACAGTGAAACGTTATCACACCTATGTTATACAGGTAGCTATTTATTCACTGTGATCGTGTCATACGTTAAAATTAGGTTTAGACGTACATTGTGTTATCGTTACACTTATCTGATCTGCCAACTGCTGTCTTGCACTTCACTGTGTGTGCGTTCCTAGAGCAACTTGCCGGAAGAACAATAGGAAAGTACGTTTTAAGCAGGTACAGGCTAATTATTTCTAGCATTGTGCATACCAGTTCCATCTAGCTCCAAATAGAAGGGAGTAAGTTAGAGCCTCCATCGAATATCTTTATCTGGGTAAATATTTCTGTCTGTACTGAATACGTGATGCAGTCAGAACTACTGCGTTGTCTGTAAAACAGGTGGTGAGATACAATCAAATACCAGCATGACAGGGATGCCACACGCCAGTCCTCTCCAGAAAGGAATATCGCGAGCTCATGTCAATTCTGTGACGAATTTTTTTTTTTAATATCCGCTCTTTTGAGGGTATGAAGGGCAGCCAGCTGGAACTCGTAGCTTTTTCCCTGCGAGTTCTCTACCAGGGCAGACCTTCGTGTTTTGACATTGTTCTGAGAAAGATCAAAAGTCCACAGTCTTTTATTACAAAAATCGGGGGAACAAACATTTAATAAACTCCTTTTCAACGTATGATACAAAGGCGTCGCAAATAGAAGTAAATGAATCTCGGAGTATTTGCTGACTTTACATTGTAATCTGTCGAGAATGGGAATTTTATGGATCTACCTCTCACATATTTCTGAACTGCCATTTTATAGCGGCATATGGTTGTTTTCCATTGTCTACACCAGAGACTAAGTATAGGAGAAGAAACGTTGCTTCCGGCGCTACGTATTTGTTTGAATGTTGATAAAGGTTCCATCCCGCCACGGATTACCTATGCAAGTGTTTCTACATCACATATACAAGTGGAGCATACAGTATAATCACACGTATGTGGCAATTCTATTTCATTTTATTTTCAGTACGACGTGCAGTATACCTTGAAGTTAGAATTTCTCCTTCTTTAATGTGCTCCCTGCTTGTTACTGGTTGTCTCACACCACCGAGTAACTTGTGAGGCTAGTAAAGAAAAAGTGAATGGGCCAAGAACAGTTTCACTCTGGACGCCTTATAAAGTGCTATTCTCTCTGATAAAATTACGGCGCAATGAATCGCTATGAGATATGTTACTGGGTCACAAAAACTTACGGGTGGGGACGTGATGTCGATCTTCAAGGAAGGTGGAACATTAAGACCTTAGAATCCTTATAGATGAGATTACCGGCCCACATAACTTCGCAGGTATTACTTTATTTATTTACACGTAAAGCTCCGTAGGATCACATTGAGGAGCAAATCTCCATGATCATGGCACGTGTCAGAACCTGAAATTACAACATAGAAGTAATAACAGATAAAAATAAATGCTTATGAAGACGAAAAAGTCAGCCCATAAGTTTATGTAAACGAAATCATCAATACAACAAGAATGAGCTTAATTTTTCGAGGAACTCCTCGACAGAATAGGAGTGACCCACGAGGAAACTCGTCAGTTTCGACTTGAAGACGCGCGGATCACTGCTAAGATTCTTGAATTCGAGCTTATTGAAAATGGATGCAGCAGTATATTGCACACCTTTCTGCACAAGACATAAGGAAGTCCGAATCAGAGGCAGGTTTGATTTCTGCCGAGTATTAACTGAGTGAAAGCTGCTTATTCTTGGGAATAAGCTAATATTGTTAACAAGAAATGACAGTAAGAAATATTTATATTGAGAGACAAGGTTTAAAAAACTCTCTATTGCTGTTGCATTAACTTTCCTAGATAGTTTGTAATTAAATATGACTTTTGTTTGACTACTAAATCCTTTTAGTGTTGAGATTTGTGCATCATGGTCTGAAAGACCATTCACCCTTTTCCTAACAAATGCCCGCCTAGTAATGAAGAATGAATAAAAATATTATCTATGGCTGTACTACTGTTCCCCTGCGCCCTAGTTGGAAAAAACACTATTTGCATCAGATCATATGAATTTATGAGATCTACCAACATCCTTTTCCTTGCACCATCATATACAAAATTTATGCTGAAGTCACCACATATAGGTAATTTGTAGTACTTCCTACAAAGTCAATCAAGAACCCTCTCTCTATTGAGCAGAAATGCTCTGAAATCATAGTTAGGGGACCTATAAACAACAACAATTAGAAGTTTAGTTTCACTAAATTCAACTGCCACTGCACAACATTCAAATATCTGTTCAGTGCAGTGCCGTGATACATCTTTCGACTCAAATGCAATACCGTTTTTTACGTACATAGCCACTCCACCACACCGCAAGGAACTCCTTGAAAAACAGCCAGCTAATCTGTATCCTAGTAAAGGAAGCCTCTGAATTGTCAAATTATTTAAGTGGTTCTCCGGTATAACAATAATTTCAGAGTCAACGTCTATAAGCAGTTCACTATCTTTAATACCTCTTAATTTTGATGAAATACTTGGAAACATTACATCCTCTGAAGGTGAGCCCTTAGTTAGAGGGACTTCCTTTAAGGAGGTATACCTGTCAGCTGCCTTCAGTTTAAAAAAGGTGCAGCTCTAACACCAACTGCTACAGGAGTTTTTCCATGAGTGATCCCTCCACCACCACCACACTCACTATACAGTCACCTGTAAGCTTTGCCAGCCTCCACTTCGCATACCTGACAGGTGAGATGCATCAAGCTTTTATAGTTTCCAATTTGGCTGCTCCCCTTGAAAATGTCAGTCTTCACGTTAGAAGTCGTATGTGGATGCAGCACTATATAACGTCCCCTTAGAAAAATTATTGAATGACTGTGCTGATAAACCTCTTACATTATTTGATTTTCAAACAGATGAGCAGAACTGAACGTACTCAGATATTTCGCTCTTTACCTATTCTGATCAACACTAAACTGACACACAATATTTTCGGCGCAACGCAATCTGACTTTCAATAATCCCTACAAAAGAATGGCCCTGACTAACATTAAACTATACCTTTCACAAATAACTTACCTCACAAAAATCTTCGTTACTCGAACTACTGCAATACAGCGAGCGCCACTACTGCCAGCTAAATAAAAGATTCAAACTACTGAAGGCACTAACTACTGATAGGCATAGTTAGCAAATGAAAGATTTTGACAGAGAACAAACAATGTATTTACCTTAATAGTGTTCAAAGGTCATAATATATAGCAGTTCATGACAACCAGTCTTACAAATTTACTGTCTCTGATGGACACACGTCCAGATCATCCGCTCTCAAAACTCCGCCATCTCTCTCCCCACATCCACCACTATTGGCGGTTCACCTCTAACTGCGCAACGCTACGCGCTGTTAACAGCCAACTGCCCAACACTACAATGGTGAACATTACAACAACGCTAACCAACCACAGACTGCACACAGCACAGCCAGTGATTTTCATACAGAGCGCTACGTGGCGTTACCAATATAAAAACCTAAACAGCCTACTTACAACTATGGTGACCCAACCCAATCTTCACTTGATGATGTGCAACAACTGAACAACAGATTTCCTAGATGATTGTTAGGTCACCGTGGTCCTCAGTTATGGGCTGTACAGTCGCCATATTTAACATCAACTTATTTCTTTTTGTAGAAATATCTAAGGATCGTGTTTACGTCACCGAACCCACAATCTCAGATGACTTCAACAAAGCACCTAGGAAGTTTGTCAATCTGTGATATTAGCAACTTTACATCTCGTCAGTAAGTCTTTTAGTAAGCTCGTTGAGGTTTGCGTCGGGAACATGGGGAACTGTTTGGATACTTTACCTATATGAGTAACAAGCCGCAAGACGCAGTCAATATGTTTTATTTTTACCTGTTTCGTACTGTAATTTTACAAGAGCATCAGAAACTGCTTCAAATACACTAATTGGCTCATTACACTCTCTGGTGTCGGTATGTAATCAGCCAATTACTATATTTGAAACAGTTTCTGATGATGCTGTTGCAAAATTATAGAATGAAACCAACAAAAATAAAACATACTGGCTGCGACTTGTGGCTGTCCTAATAAACTTAATTTCAGTATTCACTGAATACAGGGAAGGGAAGGTATAGTGAGTTGACAATGAAGTGGAGGAAAAGTGGGTGGAAGTAGGAGTGAAATGATGTGGAGGGTGGGGTAGAGAGAATTGTCGTCTTAAACAATGGACCTCACGATATCGACTGCTTGCAGTCCGTCCTAGATTGACGAAAACAGCAGAGAATTGAACGTAATTATGTGGGACATCACGATAAAGATGTGACTTTTTAAAAAGCATATCGGAGTTTGTTCGGAACAAGTTTCTACACTACCTCTTATGTACACTTTAGAGGAGTGAAAAAAAGTCGCAGATTTCGTATGAATAAAATTAGAGGAGCATCTCACAAGCGCGTTTTTCTGAAGTGAGCTCTGTAGCACACTTAGAGCTGAGTAAATTCTGTTGAGGTTACGTTTTACCGACTTTTTGGTAGGAACGGCAGGAATTAGATTTCTTGGAAGGTAAAAAAAGATATACTAGCCCGAAGAAATAGTGAAGAGAGAAACTATAAAATATATACGAGTTTAACAATAGAAACATTATTTGCATGGCGACCTATCAAACGAGGAGAAAATTAAAACTTTTTGTTACTATTTAGCAGGCTCAAGTTTTCAGACTGAGTCATTGACATTTTCAGATGATCACGTCTTCTCACAGCATAAACCGTATAGTTTGTTATGCTAGAAATAAGTAGTTGGACCAGAAAAATTAATAATCGGTTTATTACAAACATAGCAATCTGTTTCACCTAATGAATCGCACGAATGACCATTATGCATCGCGTTTAATCAGAATTATCTCATATTACAGGACTCTGACAGAGTTCCCGTTTGGAGTAAATGAAAATATCATGTAATATTAAGATCTCGTTCGCGAACTTAGGATTTCGTTCGCACAATACGTTCACCTAACTTCAACTACAAAAAACGTTTCCCGTATGTTGAAAATTCGGTAACATTGCAAGGAAATGCATTTTCGTAAACTGTCCGTAACCGCCTTTATAATTTGCTGCCACACACAAAAGTAAAATCGAAACGTAGTGCAAATCTTCGACAACACACTGATGCCTGTTCCATATTTGTACACTGAATAGTTTGCCTGTTTGCGTGAGCTGAATGAAGTGTAACATTACACGTACGTTCTGTGCCGGTCACACACCGAGAACCTTCTCAGGAAGAGGGGAAGTAGTCAGAAGGAGCTCCCTCGTCAGAGAACATGCTCCGATTTTTTTTTATTCGTACAAAATTGGGAAACTTCAGGGAGAATGTTCTTTTGCTATGAGAATCTTGTCAGGAGAATGATCTCTTTTTTATTCATACGACCCGTCGCCGCAGGAGATACGTCACGAGATGGTAGGATGAGCGAATAACGACCTGGGTGGCAATAACTGACTGTATGTTTGCTCATCCCACTGCTCAATACAAAGCGAATGCAGCATAACTCGACATAAAACGAGGTACAACAAACTGAATGCATTTTAAAGGCGGTGACAAGTTCTGCTTTCATAGGACCATCCTCATATTTGAAAATATCAGCTATAAGATGAGAAGATGTTTAGATGGAACGAAAACGTCGTAGTTTTAAAAACACATGCAATCTACATGGGCCATATAAAATCTGTTGCACAACCATCGATTATAGATTTTCTCTGTGGTCAGTAAGACAGGTTCGTGACAAAGACGTCTCAAACTTGTCGTGAATCAACGCTTTGAAATTCAACTCCTTTTTTTTTTGGCTATTCTAAAAATAGGTGATATAAGTTAGTAATGTCTTACATTAATGTATAAATGTTGGAGGTTGTTCAGAAATATTTCCTGAGTGTTTTGATGTAAGGGAAGCGTGCTCTCCTCTGGCTCGTTACAGAGTAACAATGTAATTAGGATTTATTTGGCTTGTGATCCCAGAAACCCCACACTGACGTGACAAAAGTTATGGGACACCTCCCAGTATGATGTCGGACATCCTTTTGCCTGGCGTTGCGCAGAAGCTCGACGTGACACGGACTCAGCAACTCGTTGGAGATACTGACCAATGCTGCTTCTACAACCGTCCGTAACTGCGAAAGTGTTGCCGGTGTAGGAGTTTGTGCTCGAGCTGACCTCTCGATTATGTCACATAAATGAAACTTCCTGGCAGATTAAAACTGTGTGCCGGACCAAGACTCTCCGCTGCAGAGTGAAAGTCTCATTCTGAATGTCACATAAATGTTCGATGAATGGTCAAATCATTCTCTCGAATTGTCCAGAATGTTCGTCTAATCAGTCGCGAACAATTGTGGCCCAGTGACACCGGTGACATGGCGCTTTATTATCTGTAAAAAACTCCATAGCCATGAACGGCTGCAAATCATCTCCAATTAACCGACCACAACCATTTCGAGTCAATGATCGGAACAGCTGGACCTGAGCACCCAGTCCACTCCATGTAAATACGGCCCATACCATTGTGGAGCCATCACCAGCTAGCCCAGTGCCCTGTTGACAATTTGGTCCGTGGCTTGGGAGGGTCTGCACCAACTGAAATCGGGCCTCAATTGGCCCAGGTTTCCAGTCGTCTAGGATCCATGCCATATGGCCATGAGCGTGAGAGAGGCGCTGCATTCTTGATCGTGCTGTTAGCAAAGGCATTCGCGTTGGTCGTCCATTAACACCAAATTTCGCCCCACTGTCCTAACGTATTCGTTCGTCGTACGTTCCATACTTATTTCTGCTGTTATTTCACGCCGTGTTGCTTGTCTGTTAGCACTGACAACACGCAATCAGCGCTGCTCTCGGTCGTTAAGTGAAGGTTCGCAGATACTGTGTTGTCCACGGTGAGAGATAATGTCTGAAATAAGTTATTTTCGGCAAAACATTGACACTGTGGATCTCCGAACATTGAATTCCCTAACGATATCCAAAATGGAATGCCCTACGCATCTAGCTCCAACTACCATTCCGCGACCAGAGTCTGTTAATTTCCATCATGTAGCCGTAACCACGTCTGAAACCTTTTCTAATGAATCACCTGAGTACAAATGAGACCTCTACCAACGCACTACCCTTTTATACCTCATGTACGCAATACAAATGTTATCTGTATATGTGCATATCACTATCACATGACTTCAGTCACCTGAGTGTAGCTTTCGTGCAAGTATTGTAAGTAGGCTGTTAAGGTTATTATGTTGGTAACGCCACGTAGCGCTCTGTATGAAAACCACTGACTGTGCTGTGTGCAGTCTGTGGCTGGTTTGCATTGTTGGAATATTTGCTATTGTAGTGTTGGGCAGTTGGCTGTTAACAGTGCGTAGCGTTGCGCAGTTGGAGGTGAGCCGCCAGCAGTGGTGGATGAGAGGAGAGAGATGGCGGAGTTTTGAGAGCGGGTGATCTGGACGTGTGTCCATCAGAGATCGTAAATTTATAAGATTGGACGTCATGAACTGATGACTTTTGAACACTATTAAGGTAAATACATTGTTTTTTCCCTATCAAAATCTTTCGTTTGCTAACTATGCCTATCAGTAGTTAGTGCCTTCAGTAGTTAGAATCTTTCATTTAGCTGGCAGTATTGGCGCACGCTGTATTGCAGTAGTTGGAGTAACGAAGATTTTTGTGAGGTAAGTGATTCATGAAAGGTATTGTTGGTCAGGGCCATTCTTTTGTAGGGATTATTGAAAGTCAGACTGCGTTGCGCTAAAAATATTGTGTGTCAGTTTAGTGTTGATCAGAATAAGTAAAGAGAGTAATGTCTGAGTACGTTCAGTTTTGCTCAGCTGTTTGAAAATCAAATAACGTAAGGGGTTTATCAGCACAGACATTCATAAATTTTTCTAAGGTGAGGTTTCAATATCTACAGTCACTATAATGTGTAATCTACAGTAACTATAATGTACTACACAAGTACAAACGCAAAAACACTGTGGTGCGGTTCCCGACGGTGCGGGGACAGCTCAGCGTAGCGTCTTCGTGCGGCTTCCCATTGCATTCAATGAACCCATGCATGAGGTGCAAAACGGATAGATCTTTGTCACTAGGCCTCCCCATACTGCTTTGTATCAGTATTAATGCACAACAACACTGCCATAAGAACAATCTCGAGAGACAACCGAGTTCTAATGAATGAAGCATAAGAACAAAGACTGAAGTTGTCGTTACTATTGTTAACAGCAAGTACCGTGAGCTAATCCAAATAATTGGGTTGCAAAGGAGATCACAGTGCGTAATCGGTTCGCACAACGTTGTGAAGATATTTTCAGCGCTTTTGTACCAACACTTTCACTACCAGATTCCAGACATGTGGCCTAGCATAACTCTGGTGCCAAAGCTGGAGTACTGCTGAAACGGCATGGTGCAATACATCAGCCCAGCGCAGTAGTAAGCAGTGTTACTGCGTGCCACCTTCTGTTGCTGCGTCTCAATTCCTAGAGGCATGAACCTGGTCATAACAAGCCAGTCAGAATGTACCATAAACACTCGCCTCCCAGACCTAGCACTATATGATTTTCACTGCTCCTAACGCCAATAGCTACCCCACACCAGCCGGTGGCCCGTTGCGGACCACCCAGCCTCTGCCTCAGCCAGCCGTCACACTAGCTGATGATCTACGGACCGCTCGTAGCCATGATCCTGCCAGGATCTAAGAGGAGCAGTCGCTGGGAGTCTCCTCCAGGTTATCATCGAGCGGCCTCTCCAAGCAGTCGTCGGTGTGCAGCCTGAGCCCGTGTACACTTCACACGTCCTGCTGCCTGTAACTACTGGTGTGCGGCGTTCAAGTGGATTAGTGCAAAGGTGGAACACCTGACACGGCCAGCAGTATTATGCTGGTGTGGCTGAAATTAGGATTCAATGGCCTCCGAGGAAAAGGATCCTCGCTCCGCATCCTGCTCACCAACCTGTGACCGTATCCTGCCCATTGGTCCATACTGGCATCTTAAAAACTGCCATCAGAAGCGTGCCAGCCTGTAATAGACCAGTAAAGGTTTAGAAAGGATAGATTGCATGCAACCGGTGGTGGAGTGTTCGTCGCTGTTAGTAGTAGTTTATCCTGTAGTGAAGTAGAAGTGGATAGTTCCTGTGAATTATTATGGGTGGAGGTTACACTCAACAACCGAGCTAGGTTAATAATTGGCTCCTTTTACCGACCTCCCGACTCAGCAGCATTAGTGGCAGAACAACTGAGAGAAAATTTGGAATACATTTCACATAAATTTTCTCAGCATGTTATAGTCTTAGGTGGAGATTTCAATTTACCAGATATAGACTGGGACACTCAGATGTTTAGGACGGGTGGTAGAGACAGAACATCGAGTGAAATTATACTGAGTGCACTATCCGAAATTACCTCGAGCAATTAAACAGAGAACCGACTCGTGGAGATAACATCTTGGACCTACTGATAACAAACAGACCCGAACTTTTCGACTCTGTATGTACAGAACAGGGAATCAGTGATCATAAGGCCGTTGCAGCATCCCTGAATATGGAAGTTAATAGGAATATAAAAAAAGGGAGGAAGGTTTATCTGTTTAGCAAGAGTAATAGAAGGCAGATTTCAGACTACCTAACAGACCAAAACGAAAATTTCTGTTCCGACACTGACAATGTTGAGTGTTTATGGAAAAGTTCAAGGCAATCGTAAAATGCGTTTTAGACAGGTACGTGCCGAGTAAAACTGTGAGGGACGGGAAAAACCCACCGGGGTACAACAACAAAGTTAGGAAACTACTGCGAAAGCAAAGAGAGCTCCACTCCAAGTTTAAACGCAGCCAAAACCTCTCAGACAAACAGAAGCTAAACGATGTCAAAGTTAGCGTAAGGAGGGCTATGCGTGAAGCGTTCATTGAATTCGAAAGTAAAATACTATGTACCGACTTGACAGAAAATCCTAGGAAGTTCTGGTCTTATGTTAAATCAGTAAGTGGCTCAAAACAGCATATCCAGACACTCCGGGATGATGATGGCATTGAAACAGAGGATGACACGCGTAAAGCTGAAATACTAAACACCTTTTTCCAAAGCTGTTTCACAGAGGAAGACCGCACTGCAGTTCCTTCTCTAAATCCTCGCACAAACGAAAAAATGGCTGACAGCGAAATAAGTGTCCAAGGAATAGAAAAGCAACTGGAATCACTCGATAGAGGCAAGTCCACTGGACCTGACGGGATACCAATTCGATTCTACACAGAGTACGCGAAAGAACTTGCCCCCCTTCTAACAGCCGTGTACCGCAAGTCTCTAGAGGAACGGAGGGTTCCAAATGATTGGAAAAGAGCACAGATAGTCCCAGTCTTCAAGAAGGGTCGTCGAACAGATGCGCAAAACTATAGACCTATATCTCTGACGTCGATCTGTTGTAGAATTTTAGAACATGTTTTTTGCTCGAGTATCATGTCGTTTTTGGAAACCCAGAATCTACTATGTAGGAATCAACATGGATTCCGGAAACAGCGATCGTGTGAGACCCAACTCGTTTTATTTGTTCATGAGACCCAGAAAATATTAGATACAGGCTCCCAGGTAGATGCTATTTTTCTTGACTTCCGGAAGGCGTTCCATACAGTTCCGCACTGTCGCCTGATAAACAAAGTAAGAGCCTACGGAATATCTGACCAGCTGTGTGGCTGGATTGAAGAGTTTTTAGCAAACAGAACACAGCATGTTGTTATCAATGGAGAGACGTCTACAGACGTTAAAGTAACCTCTGGCGTGCCACAGGGGAGTGTTATGGGACCATTGCTTTTCACAATGTATATAAATGACCTAGTAGATAGTGTCGGAAGTTCCATGCGGCTTTTCGCGGATGATGCTGTAGTATACAGAGAAGTTGCAGCATTAGGAAATTGTAGCGAAATGCAGGAAGATCTGCAGTGGATAGGCACTTGGTGCAGGGAGTGGCAACTGACCCTTAACATAGACAAATGTAATGTATTGCGAATACATAGAAAGAAGGATCCTTTATTGTATGATTATATGATAACGGAACAAACACTGGTAGCAGTTACTTCTGTAAAATATCTGGGAGTATGCGTGCGGAACGATTTGAAGTGGAATGATCATATAAAATTAATTGTTGGTAAGGTGGGTACCAGGTTGAGATTCATTGGGAGAGTGCTTAGAAAATGTAGTCCATCAACAAAGGAGGTGGCTTACAAAACACTCGTTCGACCTATACTTGAGTATTGCTCATCAGTGTGGGATCCGTACCAGATCGGTTTGACGGAGGAGATAGAGAAGATCCAAAGAAGAGCGGCGCGTTTCGTCACAGGGTTATTTGGTAACCGTGATAGCGTTACGGAGATTTTTAATAAACTCCAGTGGCAGACTCTGCAAGAGAGGCGCTCTGCATCGCGGTGTAGCTTGCTCGCCAGGTTTCGAGAGGGTGCGTTTCTGGATGAGGTATCGAATATATTGCTTCCCCTACTTATACCTCCCGAGGAGATCACGAATGTAAAATTAGAGAGATTAGAGCGCGCACGGAGGCTTTCAGACAGTCGTTCTTCCCGCGAACCATACGCGACTGGAACAGCAAAGGGAGGTAATGACAGTGGCACGTGAAGTGCCCTCCGCCACACACCGTTGGGTGGCTTGCGGAGTATAAATGTAGATGTAGATGTAGAACGCGGCAACAACTCAGGTGGCATGCACTTACTTTATTACGAGCCACCAGAGAAAAAAAAATTGCAGCAGCAAAACATAATTAATGTAGATTGATGAAATATCGGGAATACATTTGTCTACGTAACATATTTTTGTGATTAACATTGAAGGATCGCTGGTTAACATAAGCAGGAGATAAGACATTGCGAATGTGAAATGCTGGTACATTAACGACCAGTGTAACCATCAGAATACAAACCTACTTGCATTGTACTGTATAGGTGCTGGATGTCATTTTGTGGTATACAGGGTATTACAAAACGGTACGGCCAAACTTTCAGGAAACATTCCTCACACACAAATAAAGAAAATATGTTATGTGGACATGTGTCCGGAAACGCTTAATTTCCATGTTAGAGCTCATTTTAGTTTCGTCAGTATCTACTGTACTTCCTCGATTCACCGTCAGTTGGCCCAATTGAAGGAAGGTAATGTTGACTTCGGCGCTTCTGTTGACATGCGACTCATTGCTCTACAGTACTAGCATCAAGCACATCAGGACGTAGCATCAACAGGTTAGTGTTAATCACGAACGTGGTTTTGCAGTCAGTGCAATGTTTACAAATGCGGAGTTGGCAGGTGCCCATTTGATGTATGGATTAGCACGGGGCATTAGCCGTGGCGTGGTACGTTTGTATCGAGACAGATTTCCAGAACGAAGGTGTCCCAACAGGAAGACGTTCGAAGCAATTGATCGGCGTCTTAGGGAGCACGGAACATTCCAGCCTATGACTCGCGACTGTGGAAGACCTAGAACGACGAGGACACCTGCAATGGACGAGGCAATTCTTCGTGCAGTTGACGATAACCCTAATGTCAGCGTCAGAGAAGTTGCTGCTGTACAAGGTAACGTTGACCACGTCACTGAATGGAGAACCAGTTGTTTCCGTACCATGTACAGCGTGTGCGGGCACTATCAGCACAGCTACACTTCTGCGAATGGTTCATCCAACAATGTGTCAATCCTCATTTCAGTGCAAATGTTTCTTTACGGATGAGGCTTCATTCCAACGTGATCAAATTGTAAAGTTTCACAATCAACATGTGTGGGCTGACGAGAATCCGCACGCAGTTGTGCAATCACGTCATCAACACAGATTTTCTGTGAACGTCTGGGCAGGCATTGTTGGTGATGTCTTGATTGGGCCCCATGTTCCTCCACCTACGCTCAATGGAGCACGCTATAATGATTTCATACGGGATACTCTACCTGTGCTGCTAGAACATGTGCCTTTACAAGTACGACTCAACATGTGGTTCATGCACGATGGAGCTCCTGCACATTTCAGTCGAATTGTTTGTACGCTTCTCAACGACAGATTCGATGACCTATGGATTTGTAGAGGCGTACCAATTCCATGGCCTCCACGCTCTCCTGACCTCAACCCTCCTGACTTTCATTTATGGGGGCATTTGTAAGCTCTTGTCTACGCAACCCCGGTACCAAATTTAGAGACTCTTTGTGCTCGTATTGTGTGATACAATACGCCATTCTCCAGGGCTGCATCAGCGCATCAGGGATTCCATGCGACGGAGGGTGGATGCATGTATCCTCGCTAACGGAGGACATTTTGAACATTTCCTGCAACAAAGTGTTTGAAGTCAATCTGGTACGTTCTGTTGCTGTGTGTTTCCATCCATGATTAATGTGATTTGAAGAGAAGTAATAAAATGAGCTCTAACATGGAAAGTAAGCGTTTCCGGACACATGTCCACATAACATATTTTCTTTCTTTGTGTGTGAGGAATGTTTCCTGAAAGTTTGGCCGTACCTTTTTGTAACACCCTGTAGTGTTCCATGCCTGAGGAACTTGGTCGGTCAATACAGGGCGGTTAATGCTGTTCGTGGATGACGTCGAAGTTGTTTTAATGGGTCTAAGCACTATCGGATTAGCATCTGAGGTCATCAGTCCCCTAGAACTTAGAACTACTTAAACCTAAGTAACCCAAGGACATCACACACGTTCATGCCCGAAGCAGGATTCGAACTTGCGACCGTAACAGTAGCGCGGTTCCGGACGAAAGCGCCAAGAACCGCTCGCCCACAGCGGCCGGCTCCGAAGTTGTCATCCGATAATGTCCTGTACGTACACGATTGCAGACAGGTCTGGTGATCGACAGCCCAAGCCGATACGTCGACACTCTTTGGGTTACAACAGCGGGATATGGGCGAGTATTATCCTGCTGGGAAACTCTCCCTGGAATGCTGTTCACGAATGGCAGCACCTTAGGTTGATTCACCAGATAGACATAGAAATTTGCAGTGCGCAGGGAATACCCACTTGAGTGGCTCTGCTGTCGCACGAAATTGCAACCCAGACCTTAACCCCAGGTGTAGGTCCAGTGTGTCTAGCATGCGGGAAAGTTGGTTGCAGGCCCTCAATTGGCCTCCTCCTAACGAATACGCGGCCATCAGAGACACTGAGGCAGAACCAGCTTTCATACGAAAATACAACAGACATCCACCCTGCCCTCCAATGAGCTCTCGCTTGACACCACTGAAGTCGAAAATGACGATGGTTTGATGTCTGTGGACTGCACGCTACAAAAAATGGTTCAAATGGCTCTGAGCGCTATGGGACTTAACATTTCAGGTCATCAGTCCCCTAGAACTTAGAAATACTTAAACCTAACTAACCTAAGGAGACCACACACACCCATGCACGAGGCAGGATTCGAACCTGCGACCGTAGCATGTGCTGCCCCTGAGTAAAAATTCGCTCATATTTTGTCAGCACAAGATGTACGTAGCCTCAAAATACGCAAAGTGGTTCGATAATAAATACATAAATTTTATTTGTTAAAAGGAATTCTGTTATATGTTAGAGAGCGCACGACAAAGTGGTGGGCTTGGCTGCCGATTGCGGTACAACAGCGACCTGGCGTCTAAAGAAAAAGAATACAGAAGGCCAAAGAAATTATTTAAAACAACAATGATGTAAAAGAATAAGAATTTTAGTAGTATGTCCGAAGTAGGTCTGAAGGAGACACAGAGTTCGTCGTGTTCATGGTTAGGAAACTAGTTCGGCGTTTGACGCTTAATTAATATTATATCTTGCAGTAGGGGAATTTGTGATCTGACTTACGTATTTACATCGATACGTAAAGAAAGCAAAATCAGCAAGATGATATTGGATTCTATCCTGATTGGAAAGTTTGAAATTTGTCATCACCTACGTAAGTTTCATGTTTTCGATTAATTCTGAAGAAGATAAGTCTGTTTTCACTTAAGGTGAGTGAACAACCATATAAAGTTCGTTGTAAAAACCGGAATAATTCTTGGTCGGAGATTGTTCTTATGTTGATTGAAATGGGAAGTTTTGAAGCTAAATGCTTCCAAATGGTTTATAAAGTAAGGAGTGAGCTGTCCTAGAAAGTTGAACAGAGGTTCAGTGTAGTATCTGAAGTTAATTTCAGAATAAATTTTGTTTGGGTTGAAAAGTGACGCAGGTGATTTTGGTTGAATTTTCGTTGTCTTCGGGGTAGTAGTTCTATATTGTAAAACACGCGAACCTATCAATTGATGAGAAAGTGACGACAAGCATAAGTGAAGCCTCTCTCGTATATTGATTTATTTTGATGATAGGTGTCGGTATATCTATGATATATTTGTTGGTGGTTGTAAACGATGGTGTGATTAAATCCTGGTCATCTCACCTAAAGAATTTATACTATTGTAATAGTTGTTCTTCCTATTTCATACTGAAATAAGCAATTGCGTGTTCAATAACTGTGAGCACTTACGGTGATGACATTAATATTGGGTAATAAGTAAAGTGAACAGTTACTGGACATACTAAAAAAAGTTCTTATGCTACATTGCTGGAAGAAGATATTTTAAGAAGGATTAGTAACCGCGAATGTCCAACGCCTGAAAGGGTTGAGTCTTGTACATTATTTCATACAGGGACAAAAGTGGCGGTAGCGCTTAGTCATTTGTTTTTCTTTATTTTTGATTTATTATTCAACACCGAAAATAGGGATTATTTTAAAAATCTCTTCCAGCAAAAGATAAGTTGTGAATACCAAAGTATAGGACCACCGAACATACATTAGTTTAGAGAATCCATCTCTAAAGATTCTCTGTAGTGTACTCAGGAGTTTTCTTATATATTGTGGATTGATTTACGATATTGGTCTTGAGAGATCACAACTGTTCATCAATATATTTTAACACCGCTAATCGTTTCTACTGATTCCGCAAGTAAAAAGGTAGATTGTATTATGTTGTGATTGCCTATTGACACTATTCTTTGAAAATCTGTTTGAAACGCTAGTCGGGTAGTGTCGTCAATTTATGGTGTTATACCCTGTCAGTATCCTCTCTTGATATCTTCACCGGAATCTTCAGATACGTCATTCAGGCAACCACAGCTCAGAAGTGGTGTGCAGTTTTCCTCAGAATTGATGTTGTACTCTAAAGTGACTATCTATTGCCATCCTCTTTGGGATCTTCTGTTGAACACTGGCCGGTAATAACGCTTCTTCAGGGGTAGCAGGTCAAGCAGTCGCTCGGTTCCGGACTGAAGCGCCTAGAAGCGCTCGGCCATCGCGGCCGGCTGCACGCTACAGGATGTCTCTGAGCTGTCATTGCACGACAGATTTGTGACGGTTCATTGTGTCAGTGTGGTGCCAACTGCAGCTCAGATTGCTGCTGGAGTTGCAGTACGTTGCGCCAGAGCCGTACGACAAACACGATGGTCTTCAGTCTCGGTAATGCCACGTGGCCCTCCGGAACTCAGTCTTCTTCGAACCGTACATTCTCGTGACCACTGCTGCCGGCAGTAATGTACAACGTCTACATCCCTGCTATGTGTTTCCATTTTCTCGTAGCTCTGTTACGAGTCGTCGATGAAATTCACTGAGTGGCGTCTTTGTCGCCTTCGAGGCATTCTTGACTAACGTTAACTCACCTTGTCCAATCTGAAATGTAACCGATCCACGCGACCGTTACAGCGCATATTTAAAGCAAACAATATTTGCATTCTTATAGTAGCGCCACTCTTACGCGACTGGCACGAAATTGGAACCGATATTTTGTTTCAGATGTGGAAAAACACACCTACCAAGTTTCGTTTATGTCACACTACTCCTTCTTGGTGTTGCGATTTTTTTCCCTTCAGTATATTATATTAAAATTCTCGGAAAACATCCCTGAAGAAACTACGAATTCTAATCGATGGACTTCACGTACACTCTGTATAATTGTTGTTGATGTTGTGGTCTTCAGTTCTGAGACTGGTTTGATGCAGCTCTCCGTGCTACCCTATCCTGTGCAAGTTTCTTCATCTCCCAGTACCTACTGCAACCTACATCCTTCTGAATCTGCTCAGTGTATTCATCTCTTGGTCTCCCTCTACGATTTTTACTCTCCACGCTGCCCTCCAATGCTAAATTTGTGGTCCCCTGATGCCTTAGAACATGTCCTACCAACCGGTCCCTTCTTCTCGTCAAGTTGTGCCACAAACTCCTCTTCTCCCCAATTCTATTCAATACCTCCTCATTAGTTATGTGATCTACCCATCTAATCTTCAGCATTCTTCTGTAGCACCACATTTCGAAAGCTTCTATTCTCTTCCTGTCCAAACTATTTATCGTCCATGTTTCACTTCCATACATGGCTACACTCCATACAAATACTTTCAGAAACGACCTCATGACATTTAAATCTATACTCGATGTTAACAAATTTCTCTTCTTCAGAAACGCTTTCCTTGCCATTTCCAGTCTACATTTTATATCCTCTCTACTTCGACCATCATCAGTTATTTTGCTCCCCAAATAGCAAAACTCCTTTACTACTTTAAGTGTCTCATTTCCTAATCTAATTCCCTCAGCATCACCCGACTTAATTCGACTACATTCCTTTATCCTCGTTTTGCTTTTGTTTATGTTCATCTTATATCCTCCTTTCAAGACAATGTCCATTCCGTTCAACTGCTATTCCAAGCCCTTTGCTGTCTCTGACAGAATTACAATGTCATCGGCGAACCTCAAAGTTTTTATTTCTTCGGTATAATTATACTCACTGTAACTTTTATAGTAATACTGTTATCAGTAGGTGGTCTTTCATAGTTCTTTGGAAAATGAAAAGGGCTGCTCCAAACCATTTTCCCCTCACCCCCACCCCCATCCAAATATTCCAGTTGTCGCGTACAACTGTTACCTTGCTTTCTGGACCTAGACCTTGACTTTAATCTGGAACTCCCTACAGTTGTGTGCTGCTTTTTGTGGTGTCACCGCCAGACACCACACTTGCTAGGTGGTAGCCTTTTAAATCGGCCGCGGTCCATTAGTATACCTCGGACCCGCGTGTCGCCACTGTCAGTGAAAGCAGACCGAGCGCCACCACACGGCAGGTCTCGAGAGACTTACTAGCACTCGCCCATTCTTACGGACGACTTAGCTAGCGATGCAACACTGACGAAGCCTCGCTTATTTTCAGAGAAGATAGTTAGAATAGCCTTCAGCTAAGTCAATGGCTACGACCTAGCAAGGCGCCATTAGCATTATATTGCATGTATCTAAAGAGTCTAACTTGTATCGTCAAGAGCGATATACAAATGATGGATTAAAGTTAAGTATTCCAGAAGCTACGTATTTTTCTTTATAGCATTCATTACGTATCCTGTTTCAGACCTCACGCCATCCTGGGTGAGCTTATAGCGTGCATTTCGGCTTCCTCAAACAACACGGTGTTGGCACTTCTGCCGACACTTCACTTTTTAAGACGATTCTGACTCTTAATCGGTTGTGATTTCAGTTCACAGTTGTTGCAGTAGGAAATTTCTCTCTTCATAGCGTTTCCAGCCATTGATTTACAACCAGCGTCGAACTTCGTTCCCACAAGATACGCAGTTCGCGGCCTTCTTTGAGTTGGGCTACAGCACAAAACTTAGTAAAGACCTATCTTAAGATCAGCACTAATCAATAACATTAAAGTAATCTGAAATAATTTTCCTCGCTAATATTTGCTCAGTACCGTTTTTCATCTTGGTTAACAGTTGGTGAGTACCTGTGGTTTTACAGAACCAGTAGTATTGTTAATTGACATGCAATATTACGGTGCTGAATCATCACTCTATACTTACGTTTAAATAATCTGCTGCGCCCGGGATTAGCCGAGCGGTCTATGGCGCTGCAGTCCTGGACTGTGCGGCTGATCCCGGCGGAGGTTCGAGTCCTCCCTCGGGCATGGGTGTGCGTGTTTGTCCTTAGGATAATTTAGGTTAAGTAGTGTGCAAGCTTAGGGACTCATGACCTTAGCAGTTAAGTCCCATAAGATTTCACACACATCTGAACATTTTTGAAAGAATCTGCGTACCACTGTATGACAGAGGAGAGCCAGCATTTCCTCCCGTTGCGGTTGCATACGGATCGGGGGAAGAGTGAGTGCCTAATGCCTCTGTGCGTGTTGTACTTAGTCTAATCTTCCTGCGGGGGCGATATGTAGGGATGAAAAATATCTCTACGTTATTCATTCGATACTTGAAACTTTGTATGTTGGCTTTCACGAGGATACTTGGCGTCTGTCTTCAAGAGCGCAATATTGTTCCATTTGTTGTTCAGAAAATGTGATGACAGTAGTTATGCTGTGCTACCTCGTACCGGTAAGCGTTACTTTCGTATGGCGTTTGCTTTGCCAGGTACGTGTTACAGTAATTTCAGCACAGAATTAGAATACTAACATTATGAAAATTTAGTGGGAAGGGTGTAGCTTTGGACTCTGATTTTAGGCCGGACAAGGAAATTTTCGTGACGTGCACATGTCTCAATTAAATAATCGAAAGCGCACATGTTTCTAAATTACGTGAACCACTAATGGGGTAACTAATTCGTTAGCTACTGCAGTTGTCCTTGGTGGACTGAGCACTGTCTTCATTAGGAGTTATTATTTTTATTTAAATTTTTGGCAAGAGTGAGCGTTTTTGCCGTTTCAGTCCCAGTGATTTACACTACATAAAAATTTGCACCTTCCCCCCCCTCCCCCTCACGAATTATGGTCGTTGCCGTTGGGGGAGAGGCTTGTGTGTCTCAGCGGTACAGACAGCCTTACCATAGGTGCAACCAAGGAACCAAAACGGAGGGGTCTCTGTTGAAAGGCTAGACAAACGCATGGTTCCTGAAAGAGCAGGAGCCTTTACAGTAGTTGCAGTGACAACAGTCTGGTTGATTGACTGATATGGCCTTGTAACATCAACCAAAACAGCCTTTCTGTGCTGGTACTGCGAACAGCTGAAAGTAAAGGGAAACTGCTGCCGATGCTTGTCCACAGGGCATGCAGGTCTACTTTGCGGTTAAATGATGATGGCGTCCTCTTGGATAAACTATTCTGGAGGTAAAATTGTCCCCCATTCATATCTCTGGGCGGGGACTACTCAGGAGGATGTCGTTATCAGGCAAAACAAAACTGGCGTTCTACAGACCGGAGCGTTGAATGTCGGATCCAATAACCGAGACGGCAGATTAGAATATTTAAAAAAGGAAATGGACAGGTTAAAGTTAGATATATAAGGAATTAGCGAAGTTCGGTGTCAGGAGGAACAAGGCTTCTGGCCAGTTAAACACACGGTTAGAAATACGAAATAAAATAGGGGCAATGCAGGAGTAAGTTTAATAATGAATAACGACATATGTGGTTAAGTTACTGTGAACAGATTAGTGAATACATTATTGTAACCAAGTAGATACGAAGCACACACCCACCACAGCAGTACAAGTTTAAATGTCAACTAGCTCCGCATATGATGAAGAGATTGAAGAAATGTCTGATGAGTTAAAAGATGCTATTCAGAAAGATAAGGGGGACGAAACTTTAATAGTCATGTGGGACTGGAATTCGATAGTAGGAACAGGAAGAGAAGGAAAAATAGTAGGTGGGTATAGACTGGGGGAAAGGAATGAAAGAGAAAGCCGCCTGGTAGAGTTTTGCAGAGAGTATAATTTAATCATCGCTGACGGCTGGTTTAAGAATCATAAGAGAACGTTGTATACGTGGAAGAGACCTGGAGACATCAGAAGGGTTCAGACTGATTATATAATGATTTTAAATTATAAGACATTTTCACATTTCGAGGGATAGATGTGTACTCTGACCAGAATTTATTGGTTACGAATCGTAGATTAAAACTGAAAAAAATGCAAATAGGTAGGAAATCAAAGAAGTGGGACATGGATAAACTCAAATAACCAGAGATTGTTGAGAGTTTCAGAGGCAGAATTACGGAACGATTTACAATGACAGGGGAAAGGAATACAGTAGAAGAAGAAGCTTTGAGAGGTGAAATAGTGAAGGCAGCAGAGGATAAAATAACAAAAAAGATGAAGCCTAGTATAACTCCCTGAGCAACACAAGAGATACTGAATTTGATTGATGAAAGGAGAAAATATAAAAATGCTGCAATTGAAGTAGGCGAAAGGGAAAACAAAGGTCTAAACAATGAGATTTACGAGAGGTGCAAAATGGCTAAGCGCGAATAGCTAGAGGAGAACTGTCAGGATTTAGAAGCAAATATCGCTAGAAAAACTAAAGAGATCCTTGGAGAAAAGAGCATCAGCTAAATTAATATAAGAAGATGGAAAACCAGTCCTAAGCAAAGAAGGGAAGCTGGGAAGTGGAAGAAGTATGTAGTGTGTCTATACAAGGGAGATGTATTTGAGAGCAATGTTATAGATGGAAGAGCATGTAGATGAAGATGTGATGGGAAATATCATACAGTGAGATGTATTTGACCTAAGTCGAAACAGGGCCCAGGGAGTAGACAACGTTCCGTTAGAACTTCTGAGAGCCTAGGGAGAGCCAGCCCTGACAAAACTCTTCCATATGATGTGCAAATGCATGAGACAGGCGAAATATCCTCAGACTTCAAGAGGATTACAATAATTCCAGTTCCACAGAAGGTTGTTGCCGAAAGGTGTGAATATTATCGAACTATCAGTTTAATACGTCATGGTTGCAAAATATTAACACCAATTCTTTAGAGAAGAATGGAAAAACTAGTAGAAGCCGACCTCGGGAGAGAGCAGTTTGGATTCGGAGAACTGTAGCAACACCCTACGACTTCTCTTAGAAGCTTGGTTAATGAGCCTACGTTTACAACATTTGTAGACTTCGAGAAAACTTTTGACAATGTTGACTGGAATACTCTCTTTCAAATTCTCAGGATAGCAAGGGTGAAATACTCGGAGCAAAAGGCTATTTACAACTTTTACAGAAACCAGGTGGTAGTTGTAAGAGTCGGGGGGCATGAAGGGGAAGCAGTGGTTGAGAAGGGAGTGAGAAAGGGTTGCAACCTGTGTTATTCAACCAGTACATTGAGCAAGCAGTAAAGGAAACAAAAGAAAAATTTGAGGAGGAATTAAAGTTCAGGGAGCAGAAATAAAAGCTTTGAGGTTTGGCGATGACAGAAATACGTCAGAGACAGCAAAGGACTTGGAAGAGTAATTGAACGGAATGGACCGTGTCTTGAAAGGATGATATAAGATGAACATCAACAAAATCATTACGAGGTTAACGGAATGTAGTGGAATTAAAGTGGGTGATGCTGAGGGAATTATATTAGGAAACGAGCCACTTAAAGTAGTAGGTGAGTTATACTATTTGGGCAGCAAAATAACTGATGATGGTCGAAGTTGAGAGGATATAAAATATAGATTGGCAATGGCAAGTAAAGCGTTTCTGAAGAAGAGAAATTTGTTAACATCGAGTTTAGATTTAGGTGTCAGGAAGTATTTTCCGAAAGTATTTGTATGGAGTGTAGCCACGTATGAAAGTGAAACATGGATGATAAACATTTTAGACAAGAAACGAACAGCAACTCTCGAAATGTGATGCTACAGGAGAATGCTGAAGACTAGCTGGGCAGTTACATAACTAATGAGGTATTACTGAACAGAACTGGGTAGCAAAGAAATTTATTGCATAAGTTGTCTGGAAGAAGAGATAGGTTGGTAGAAAACATTCTGAGACATCAATGGGTCATCAATTTTGTACTGGAGGGAGGTGTGGGAGGTAAATATCTCAGAGGGAGACGAAGAGATGAATACAGTAGGCAGATTCAGAATGATGTAGGTTGCAGCAGTAACTCAGAGTGAAAAGGAGTCCACATGATCCAGTAGCATGGAGAGCTGCGTCAAACCAGTCTTTAGACTGAAGACCACAACAACAACAGCAATACCAACAAATATTTGCGCTAGTGTAAGAGAAATACTTCAATATTCGCCAGGAGACATACATTTTCCCTTCTCATTTCGTCTGTAATTTGAAACCGACTGCCTTATTTCTGAACTGTCAGGCTTAAGATCACACGGTCATTGTGATTTAACCGATTGTGTCATTGAAGGTGTTAAAAGATTTTGTAACTGCAGCTGTCAACGTAAAATTGGGGAGTGATGTTAACGTGAAACCTCAACGTTAATTCCATAGGGAAACGATGAGGTTCTGATGACCTGAACAGATGTTGCTGTCATCAGTTATATCGTTTTGTGCAATCTACTTTGCTCCCGCCGTGGTGTCACGACCTGAAGGCTCGCGCAGCTGTGCAACGCGACATTCTGCAAACGACTGTCCGTTCTGCTTCTGTGCGGGCGACGCCTGACTTCGCGAGATAACCCAGACCGTACATTCCCGCACGGTATGCGACCAAGTTCCTCAATGCGGGACTGTTCGTCGACGCATTTATTGTATCGGAAAGCTATTAAGGAGAGGCATAAGAAGGCTACTGGCAACACGGAGTACGCAATACATTACCCCTAGAATGTTAACGCACTGTTCAATCCTGTCCTCTAGACACCTTAATGATAGATTAACAGTCGTCTGTGGCTGCACAGATGTTGTAAAGGGGTCTAATCAAGTACAAATCTAGAGCCAGGATTAATGTCCCTACATTTTCTGTAAATTTGTTGAAAAGTACTGTTGTGGACTGGCAAGACCGCCAATCCACTATGAGGAAGCCGAAAGGCACGCGTTTAAGCTCACGCAGGCTGGCGTGAGGTCTGGAACAGGACAAGGAATTTATAGTAGCAAAGAACGTACGTAACTACTGGAATACTTAACTTTAATTCATAATTGGTGAACATCGCTCTTGACGGTACATGTTTTACAGCATCAATAGTAACTGGCAATGGCGCCTTGCTAGGTCGTAGCAAATGACGTAGCTGAAGGCTATGCTAACTATCGTCTCGGCAAATGAGAGCGTATTTTGTCAGTGAACCATCGCTAGCAAAGTCGGCTGTGCAACTGGGGCGAGTGCTAGGAAGTCTCTCTAGACCTGCCGTGTGGCGGCGCTCGGTCTGCAATCACTGATAGTGGTGACACGTGGGTCAGACGTATACTAACGGACCGCGGCCGATTTAAAGGCTACCACCTAGCAAGTGTGGTGTCTGGCGGTGACATTTCTCAAACCACTTCAGCTGAGTCTCTTTGTCGCATGTTCTTTGAAGAGAAGTCATGTTTTATCTTCCCATCTCTTTTCACAACTGCATACAAAACAGATTTCTAATGCTCGTTCCACAAACCAACGCGAATACTGCCAACGCAGTATGTCTCTTAAAGAGTAAGGCAAAATATTTTGTGGTTTGCTGATTGTAAGAGCTAGGAACATGTAAATGTTTTGTAGGTAGAAGCATCTGTCCTCTGCCACCTACCCTAATGCCAGCGTTTATCTGTTGTTACAGCTAAACATCGTTCATGATCAGTATGATATCTTGTTTCACCATCTAGCACTGCTAAAATTTGTGTGTACATCCACAGATTATTTAGCAAAATCGGTACACAATAAGCTATTGCTGGTGTATGGAGCAGAGGGATGGGGATGGGGCGGTTGCGGGAGGAAATTTTCATACATGTTTTTGAACGTGGAATAACCTCTACCAAACGATGGTATTAACCCGAACCCAACTTCTGAGGGAAGGATTCCATCTTGGGTAAAACCGAATAGATATGATTTTAAAATACACACATGTGTGTGTAATTATTCGAGAAAAACCTAAGGATATGCTTCAAGCAGTGCATGTTAATAGACACAAAATTAGTTATATTCCTCAAAATATCAGTTATTTTGCAGTAATACATTTTTTCCATCATCGAAGAGCAAATACTGAGTTTCAGTTAAGGAAGTGGAACAGCTGATAGTAAAGTTAGTGTGATCACTGAGATTTTGGATGTTGGAGTACTGGAGTACAGATACGCAGAAAGTTATCTAGCACACCTGCTTGTTGCCCTTATATCAAGTGTTAAATTCCGTTTCGACGGAAAGAGGAGATGGTACGGTAACACAATTACTTTTGTTTTGGGAAATGTGACTAAGTAGTGCATGTGTTAACATAAGGTGGTCACTCCAAAGTACATTTTTCAAAAATCCAACTTTTGTTCTATACCTTTGTTCTACTCACAGAGATCTTAGACATATTATTCCCGCATGTATCGAAAATTAATTCAACTTTTCTTTTTTCACAAGTCCCGTTATATAGTGGAGTTTGTGTGTTCGAGAACGGGATAGCGATAAACATTGACAGCAGATTGAAGTTGATTAGATGACGCTGTTGAACGTAGTGCAGTTAGTCGTTGGGCAACCAGATTATATAGTGAAAGTGGACTCACCCAATACCTGGGACCTCCAGCGCAGTATCACCGTACAGGCCCTAGTTTACGTTTTATCTCTCAAGAATCTACCAACGTACTGTAAAAATATCATAGGTATGGAAAATAGACTGGATGTTTTAAAAACCATTGTGCATTTATTTTGGAGTGCCCCTTGTATGTAGTTTCAAGCAGTTGTTTCGCTTTTTCCCAAATAGTACCGCGTTTATGACTATTATGACTGTTTATGACTTTTTGCCAAATAGTATCGCTTTTATGACTACTGCGGTTCTCCTGGTCACACATTGTCGACTGCGCGGCGTTGCACCTTCAGCAAATTCTGCCTATGTAGTCTCCAGGCTCGTTAGGCATCAAATTTAGATTGCATACAAATGAGGAAATTCACAGCTAAATGAGCTTGAATGTTGGTAAAACAGACTGCAGACTGATTTTCCTGTTTTAAAATGAGTTTTATTGAGCCATAGCCGTTCGAGTTGGGCAAAGTGTCCAACAGACAAGTACCAGGGGGCCACATACACAGAGGAATGGCGTCCAATCAACATACTGCAAATGGTTCGATTAAGTTTCAGTGAGCATGGTAAATATTTCAGGACACCCTACCACGAAAAACCGAATTAAGAAAATGTCATCTTCCATCGTCTAGGTGTTAATCATAATAGCAACACGACAATATGCACAGGAACACGCAAATATCTTAGTACAGCAATATGTTGATAGAAAGATACGTGAATAATTTGCAAAAGATTAAAAATTTAACAAATCCCATAGCTAACTGCATTACAGTTTTCAGCTTGCAAACTACACTGGCCGGGAAAATGACACAACTCCTTAAAAAACCACACTGGTCGCTTTTCAGCGCTGTAGATGATGTATCAGTGAACCAGCTGGTCGTGTGACCATGCAGCGCGCTTGTCTTTCGAGATAACAGCCGTGTTCACAGGACTAGATCCATAGTATACTGGTTTGATCTTGGACTGGCTTGCTGTATCATAGTATCGCAATCCACAGGAAATGTTTTGACACTATCTGGAACGTTGAACGAAATGTAGAAATGAACATCCTCGCAATCTGGTAGCTCTGCATCGTCTAATTATCGACGAGTGATTTCAGTTCCGTGTGGCATATCCTGAGAAACTTTCGGACTCTCTTGCTTGCCAAACTGACACTGTCAGTTACCGAGGTAAGGGGGATTATGCGGTATTAATTATGTGGTATCACCCAAAGATCACAGTGCCGTAACAATGTAGGCACCACGCATCATTACCACAGATAACGGTGTCTCGCTGCACACTGTATCCACAAATGGGAGGAACTGGCGAAGCCACGCCCTCTTTCCCAGCCCTGTAGCGCCACTGTACGGAGGTCCATATACAGACGAGCAGACGAAGGCTTTGCCGAGTGCGTGTCGTCCTAACACGCAGATAACATCAAGTTGGGGCTCATTTGTTACTCATGTCTGAGATACAGACTTCCAGGTAGATGCCATTTTCCTTGATATCCGGAAGGCGTTCGATACAGTTCCGCACTGTCGCCTAATAAACAAAGAAAGAGCCTACGGAATATGAAACCAGCTGTATGGCTGGATTGAAGAGTATTTAGCAAACAGAACACAGAATGTTGTTCTCAATGGAGAGACGTTTACGGACGTTAAAGTAACCTCTGGCGTGCCACAGGGGAGTGTTATGGGACCATTGCTTTTCACAATATATATACATGACCTAGTAGATAGTGTCGGAAGTTCCATGCGGCTTTTCGTGGATGATGCTGTACTATACAGAGAAGTTGCAGCATTAGAAAGTTGCAGCGTTATGCAGGAACATCTGCAGCGGATAGGCACTTGGTTCAGGGAGTGGCAAGTGACCCTTAACATAGACAAGTATAATGTATAGCGAATATATAGAAAGACGGATCCTTTATTGTATGACTACATGGTAGCGGAACAAACACTGGTAGCTGTTACCTCTGTAAAATATGTGGGAGTATGCGTACGGAACGATTTGAAGTGGAATGATCATATAAAATTAATTGTAGGTAAGGCGGGTGCCAGGTTGAGATTCATTTGGAGAGTCATTAGTAAATGTAGTCCATCAACAAAGGAGGTTGCTTACAAAACACTCGTCCGACCTATACTTGAGTATTGCTCATCAGTGTGGGTTCCGTACCAGGTCGGGTTGCAGAGGTGATAGAGAAGATCCAAAGAAGAGCGGCGCGTTTCGTCACAGGGTTATTTGGTAAGCGTGATAGCGTTACGGAGATGTTTAGCAAACTCAAGTAGCAGACTCTGCAAGAGAGGCGCTCTGAATCGCGGTGTAGCTTGCTGTCCAGGATTCGAGAGGGTGCGTTTTTGGATGAGGTATCGAATGTATTGCTTCAACCTACTTATACCTCCCGAGGAGATCACGAATGTAAAATTAGAGAGATTCGAGCGCGCCCGGAGGCTTTCCGGCAGTCGTTCTTCCCGCGAACCAAACGCGACTGGAACAGGAAAGGGAGGTAATGACAGTAGCACGTAAAGTGCCCTCCGCCACACACCGTTGGGTGGCTTGCGGTGTATAAATGTACATTTATATGTAGATGTAGACTGAACTTTGATTCTGATGACTGTGAACTTTGTACTTCAAGAGAAGAGTTTAGTAAATGTGTGCATACAGTGAAGCTTTAATATGCAAGTAGAATTGTAGATATTCGCACATTCTTGTGTCACTGGCTTATATAATAGGAAGTAAATGTTTTTATCATTCTTGTAATGAAGTGAACTTATATTTCGTATGATTTTGTTCTACTCTACCTTCTCTCAAAGCAATCAAAGAACTACAGTTGCAATGGACGATTGTAGTAGCATCAGATTATAACAAATTAGGTGTCTCCTGTAGAGGACTATCTCGTGTCCGTCGGCCGTCGTAATTTGATATATTATTATTATTATTATTTTGATTGTTGCCGACTTACGTGGTGGGCCTTAATAAAAATGATATTTCATTCAATTTTGATTTACGGTTAAATGCTTTTGTGAAGTTCTCCTTTTTAACAATATTAATCTTAAATTATTTTGTTACGTTAATGAATGTTAGACTCGCTGAATCTTGAAACATGAGCATACAAGCTGAACATCGGAATAAACTTTTCATATTAATTTCCTCGGCTAGTCAGTTCACTTTAAAGCAAAATATCTTTAGTTATTAATTACAATTACGGCCCACACACGCGCGAGAGTATTTTTTTCTTACCTCCGTTAACCAATCTTATTGTAGTCGGAGTCCCGGCTCTGGCTCTCGGCTATGGTACTGAAAATAAGAATCTTAAAGCTACGTATTTTCTGCAACGTCGGGCGGCTGTGGAGAAAAATTAATATTATGTTAATAGCGGGCGAGTTTTTCGCTTCGGCTAATTTTTCATAAGTTAATATTGCCACGTAATGGCGTCGTTGGCTGCATCGGCCGCTGCGATTGTTGAACTGTAAATTACTTGAATGCAGGTTAATTCAAGGAAGGCGGACATGACATCGCGATCACCTCTTACAAATTAAAAGTGCACAATAATATTAAATCAATATATTATCTGCTTAACTCATACAAAGATGTTTAAATTTGCCAGCACTCGCAAGATGTCCGTCTACACACAACGAAGACAAGAGAAGAAGTGAAGACGACTAAAAAATTAACAAAAGAGCGTATCCTGTCGTCTCTTTAGATCATTTAGTTATATTTCTTTGCACTCGAAACTCACACAGACAAATTATTATTTTACGGCTACATGATAAAAAATATATTATTCAATTTTTAAATGTCTCTTCTATATAAATACTGTTTTTCAAGTCATTTCGTAATATAGCACTGGGGACGCTATATTTCCCCCGAAGTGTTTATGTCATAAAAAATGTTCGTGTTTTTTGACATAAATATTTTCTATTTCGTGTCCACAGTGTCCACACGCAGATTTTTCTTTCACAGTCTACATATGTCACATCGTATGTTTAAACCGTAGTAATTACTGAGGTTTGTTGGACACAAAGTGTAATACAGATGAAGTTATTTACATAACAATATAATATACAATCGGTTACGTATACAGTCATGTACAAAAGGACATAGAATACAATTAGTTTCTTTTGGGCTGCTTCTTTTTAGGGTTGCAACTTTTGCAGTGTTCAAATGTATTGAATCACGAGTTAGTCTGTAATACTTTAAGTCCCAGTGGTGTCAACTGTTCGCTCCCCATTTGGCGCGGCCGTAGGGAAACCCTGGGGAAAACCTCGGCGGAGCGACAGACTAACTGCTTTGGTTACTTTCACTTAATTGTTTCTGGGATGTCATTGGATACGGTGTCGTTGATGGTCTACGCCGCGACGTTTAGCTCGCGACGGCGCCGGGTGGTGTGTTCGGTGATCGGCGTTCGCGGCGGCTGCGGAGAGGTCAACGCCCGCTCGACGCCAGCGTGTCTCTCGCCGTCGCGGAACGTCAGAATCAGCTGATCGGCTGCACGGTTGGCGATGCGTTTCTGTCTCGGCCGGGCGTGGCGGAGTGGGATGATATCCGCCCACCGCCCTTGTTGGCAGGAGTCAGCTCTGCTACGCATCTCCGACGTAGTACATGAAACATACACACAACCTACGTAATATTTCCCTCCCGCTGCAGATGGTTACGCTAGTGGGAAAGAAGCATTTATTAGTGCGGCAGTTGTTGTTAAGTTTTCGCCAGTTTCCGAGTGTCAAGCCAGCATTGTCTTGCAGAATACATGACATTGATCTTCTTCCGTGAATGCAGTTTTGATGTGATACTGTTTCCATTACACGTCAGTTTTTGATTTGACAAAATTATTTGCCGGCCGGTGTGGCCGAGCGGTTCTAGGCGCTTCAGTCTGGAGCCGCGCGACCGCTACGGTCGCAGGTTCGAATCCTGCCTCGGGCATGGATATGTGTGATGTCCTTAGTTAGGTTTAAGTAGTTCTAAGTTTTAGGGGACTGATGACCTCAGATGGTAAGTCCCATAGTGGTCAGAGCCATTTGAACCATTTGACAAAATTATTATGTTTTCACCGCACTCGCAGACACTGGCGAGATGTCCTAACACGAGCTTAGCACAAACATTCGCCGTTTCTGCGGTCGCTGTTTTGCAACAGTCCACGCATCGCATTCGAATCTCGCATTGTTGTACTCACTGAAATTAAAGTCTGTCCCAAAAATATTGACTGTGGGTGCACTTCACGTTAACAGATAACATTTATAAGTAAATTCACAGTTTCTCGTGCTTAATATTGGCGTTTGGCGTCTTCACTGCTGTTGAACGTTCCATACTAGCACTTCACTGTCCGTTTCACAGTTTCACCATCACAATTTTTCACACTGCTTAAAGTAACTGTTTCGATTAGTTCACAAACACTAATGTATTTCATTCAGTCTGAACTGGATTTTGGCTCGTGCTGGATTTTACCAGTCTCTCGCACTAATTATCTCTTTTCATTTTCCATTTAGAGTCGTACTTGCCTTCAGATTTTTTGACTATACAATTGTGAGTTTCGTATAGGAGGTGTAATTTCCAGTTTCAGTTACTGTAATCGTAAATTCAGGCAGATTGTAGCGCAGTCGTTAGGCATTTGTACAGGTTAGTTAATACATTCTTTGCGTGTTTCCCTTGCGTTATCTAGGCATGGACTCGTCTTTCAGTAACTGTTGTTCAACATCGATTAGAATGGACAGGGACTGCGATTGGCATCCCTTCGCTCACAGCCGCAGGCGGCGCTGGCTTCGGTCGCGCAGCTTGAGGCTGTTGCCAATGGGCACCACTGTGGGGAGCCGGACTTGGGTATCACGGGGATTTCAACCTCGTCCCGTCTGTCCCCAGATCGGTCTGCCGCTGCGGTTGCCCCGGTTGCTGCCCGCAGTGGGTCTGAGCCCTCGCCTGTGGTTGATTGGGAGGTCGTTCCAAGGCGTGGCAGGCAGCGAAAGACGTCCCTGGAGGCTGATCAGAAAGCCTCTCCGGTGCGTCTGACGAACAGGTTTCAGGCACTGTCTCTGGCTGAGCCAGATGCAGCTGTCTGCCCTGTTTCAGAGGACGATTCTCAGCCTTCAAGGTCCGGGCAATCACGGTGGGCTTATTGGTAGTTGGGAGCTCCAATGTTAGGCGCTTAATGGGGCCCCTTAGGGATATGGGGGCTAAGGAGGGGACGAATTCCAGTGTGCACTCCGTGTGCATTCTGGGTGGAGTCATTCCTGATGTGGAAAGGGTCTTTCCGGATGCCATGAAGAGCACAGGGTGCAGCCAGCTGCAGGTGGTGGCACATGTCGGCACTAATGACGTGTGTCGCTTTGGATCTGAGGAAATTCTCTCTGGATTCCAGCGGCTATCTTATTTTTGAAGGCTGCCGGTCCTGCTTACGAGATGAAGGCAGAGCCCATCATCTGCAGCATCGTTGACAGAACCGACTGCGGACCTATGGTGCAGAGCCGGGTGGAGAGTCTGAATCAGAGGCTCAGACGGTTTTGCGACGGTGTTGGCTGCAGATTCCTTGAGTTGCGCCATAGGGTGGTGGGGTTTCGGGTTCCGCTGAATAGGTCAGGAGTTCACTACACTCAGCTGGCGGCTACACGGGTAGCGGAGGCTGTGTGGCGTGGACTGGGCGGTTTTTTAGGTTAGAAGGCCTCGGGAAAGAACGGGGTGGGCTGCAATCTCAAAGGGTGCATGGCAAATAGAGGACGTGCTTGGATCAAGGAACAGTCGGAATTGTAGTTGTAAATTGTTGTAGTTGTGCTGGGAAAGTCCCTGAGCTTCAAGCGCTAATAGACAGCACAGAAGCTGAAATCGTTATAGGTACAGAAAGCTGGCTAAAGCCTGAAATAAGCTCTGCAGAAATTTTTACGAAGTCTCAGACGGTGTTCAGGAAAGATAGATTAGGCAGAATTGGTGGTGGAGTGTTTGTGTCTGTCAGTAGTGGTTTATCTTGTAGTGAAGTCGAAGTAGATACTCCATGCGAATTGGTATGGGTGGAGGTTATACTTAACAGCCGAACTAAGTTAATAATTGACTCCTTCTACCGACCCCCAGACTCCGATGATATAGTTGCTGAACAGTTCAGAGAAAATTTGAGTCTCGTAACAAATAAATACCCCACTCATACGGTTATAGTTGGTGGGGACTTCAACCTTCCCTCGATATGTGTGTAAAAATACTTGTTCAAAACCGGTGGTAGGCAAAAAACATCTTCCGAGATTGTCCTCAATGCTTCCTCCGAAAATTATTTCGAGCAGTTAGTCCACGAACCCACGCGAATTGTAAATGATTGCGAAAACACACTTGACCTCTTAGCCACAAGCAATCCAGAGTTGATAGAGAGCATCATGACTGATACAGGGATTAGTGATCACAAGGCTAGGCTCAATACCGTTTCTTCCAAATCCACCAGAAACAAACGCAAAATAATTTTATTTAAAAAAGCTGATAAATTGTCACTAGAAGCCTTCCTAAGAGACAATCTCCATTTCTTCCGAGCTGACTATACAAATGTAGACGAGATGTGGCTCAAATTCAATTATATAGTAGCAACAGCAATTGAGAGATTCATAGCTCATAAATTGGTAAGAGATGGAACTGATCAGCCGTGGTACACAGAACAGGTCCGAACGCTGTTGCAGAGGCAACGGAAAAAGCATGCGAAGTTCAGAAGAACGCGAAATTCCGAAGATTGGCTGAAATATAGAGACGCGCGGAATTTGGCTCGGACTTCTATGCGAGATGCCTTTAATAGATTCCACAACGAAACATTGTCTCGAAATTTGGTAGAAAATCCTAAGAAATTCTGGTCGTATGTAAAGTAAACAAGCGGCAAGACGCAGTCAATACTTTCGCTGCGCAGTGCCGATGGTACTGTTACCGACGACTGTGCCGCTAAAGCGGAGTTATTGAACGCAGTTTTCCGAAATTCCTTCACCAGGGAAGACGAATGGAATATACCAGAATGTAAGAGTGTAAGAATTTTAAAGCTACGTATTTTCTGCAACGTCGGGCGGCTGTGGAGAAAAATTAATATTATGCTAATAGCGGGCGAGTTTTTCGCTTCCGCTAATTTTTCGTAAGTTAATATCGCCACGTAATGGCGTCGTTGGCTGTATCGTCGCTGCGATTGTTGAACTGTAAATTACTTGAATGCAGGTTAATTCAAGGAAGGCGGACATGAAATCGCGATCACCTCTTACAAATTAAAAGTGCACAATAATATTAAATCAATATACACTCCTGGAAATGGAAAAAAGAACACATTGACACCGGTGTGTCAGACCCACCATACTTGCTCCGGACACTGCGAGAGGGCTGTACAAGCAATGATCACACGCACGGCACAGCGGACACACCAGGAACCGCGGTGTTGGCCGTCGAATGGCGCTAGCTGCGCAGCATTTGTGCACCGCCGCCGTCAGTGTCAGCCAGTTTGCCGTGGCATACGGAGCTCCATCGCAGTCTTTAACACTGGTAGCATGCCGCGACAGCGTGGACGTGAACCGTATGTGCAGTTGACGGACTTTGAGCGAGGGCGTATAGTGGGCATGCGAGAGGCCGGGTGGACGTACCGCCGAATTGCTCAACACGTGAGGCGTGAGGTCTCCACAGTACATCGATGTTGTCGCCAGTGGTCGGCGGAAGGTGCACGTGCCCGTCGACCTGGGACCGGACCGCAGCGACGCACGGATGCACGCCAAGACCGTAGGATCCTACGCAGTGCCGTAGGGGACCGCACCGCCACTTCCCAGCAAATTAGGGACACTGTTGCTCCTGGCGTATCGGCGAGGACCATTCGCAACCGTCTCCATGAAGTTGGGCTACGGTCCCGCACACCGTTAGGCCGTCTTCCGCTCACGCCCCAACATCGTGCAGCCCGCCTCCAGTGGTGTCGCGACAGGCGTGAATGGAGGGACGAATGGAGACGTGTCGTCTTCAGTGATGAGAGTCGCTTCTGCCTTGGTGCCAATGATGGTCGTATGCGTGTTTGGCGCCGTGCAGGTGAGCGCTACAATCAGGACTGCATACGACCGAGGCACACAGGGCCAACACCCGGCATCATGGTGTGGGGAGCGATCTCCTACACTGGCCGTACACCACTGGTGATCGTCGAGGGGACACTGAATAGTGCACTGTACATCCAAACCGTAATCGAACCCATCGTTCTACCATTCCTAGACCGGCAAGGCAACTTGCTGTTCCAACAGGACAATGCACGTCCGCATGTATCCCGTGCCACCCAACGTGCTCTAGAAGGTGTAAGTCAACTACCCTGGCCAGCAAGATCTCCGGATCTGTCCCCCATTGAGCATGTTTGGGACTGGATGAAGCGTCGTCTCACGCGGTCTGCACGTCCAGCACGAACGCTGGTCCAACTGAAGCGCCAGGTGGAAATGACATGGCAAGCTGTTCCACAGGACTACATCCAGCATCTCTACGATCGTCTCCATGGGAGAATAGCAGCCTGCATTGCTGCGAAAGGTGGATATACACTGTACTAGTGCCGACATTGTGCATGCTCTGTTGCCTGTGTCTATGTGCCTGTGGTTCTGTCAGTGTGATCATGTGATGTATCTAACCCCAGGAATGTGTCAATAAAGTTTCCCCTTCCTGGGACAATGAATTCACGGTGTTCTTATTTCAATTTCCAGGAGTGTATTATCTGCTTAACTCATACAAAGATGCTTACATTTGCCAGCACTCGCAAGATGTCCGTCTACACACAACCAAGACAAGAGAAGAAGTGAAGACGACTAAAAAATTGACAAAAGAGCGTATCTTGCCGTCTCTTTAGATCATTTAGTTATATTTCTTTGCACTCGAAACTCACACAGAGAAATTATTATTTTACGGCTACATGATAAAAAATATATTATTCAATTTTTAAATGTCTCTTCTTTATAAATACTGTTTTTTAAGTCATTTCGTAATATAGCACTGGGGACGCTATAATTAACACGTTTTTCTTTCATATGTGGTTACTGAAATAGCACGAAGGAATTAACGTCCTCCGTGTCTCGCCGCACTTCGAGACAGACGAAAGATTTTCATACAGTCAACAGTACTTTGTCGCTTTCCCCAAAACCTGATGAGTATAGCGGGGTCCTCCAACGAGCGGTGGTATCTGTGATATCGAGGAAGTGGATGAAGGGCAGAGGGCAGAGGTTAGGGGAGAGCATCGCACAGCTCGCGGGAAGGGAGGCGCTACTTGTGTTTCCGCGGCCTTCCACTCAGGAGTAACAGCCTGATACGTCCGTCTTGCGAAAACACTGCCACTCCTCTCTCACTTCCCCCTCCCCCTCCCACCCCTCAGCTCCAGAACTTACGCCTCTCTCTCCTGCATTCCCCACTCTTCACTACACACGCACGTGGGCTATTTTTGCCGACGCACGTTCGCGGATTTATCGCACCCGGGAAGAGATGTGTGCTTTACATTTCTGCGTGTAGCACGCGTAGAGGAACAAGAGCCAGAAGAAGACGGAGGAGAGCGTAGTCCACTAGGAATAGCTCATTGGAAGCAACGCACGACACACGAGCTGCTGTGAAAATTATCTCACAAAGGCGAACAAACAGTGTCTGGCGGTCAAGTCAGCAAACATTTGACACGATGACTGCCGCGAGGTCGACCGCATACACAGCAGAGGTGCACGTCTGACGTAGTGTGGCCCACTGGCGGCCGCATGCTTCGTTTCGTTTAGTACATTATCAATAAACTCCAGATTCTTTAACTTAAATGTATAAAACAGCTTCAAACTTATGATTTCCTTGTCAATGTATTGAAAATTTCATTATTTGCCTTTAAGCATTTAAACGAGAAAATTTTTAGCAAAGTTTTGAAATTATGCTTACAGTTTGTTAGAAGTCGCTAAGTGCTGTTATTAAGAAGCACTGGATGAGTACAAACCCCATGTCAAGCAGAAGCTAGTTGTCCATGCAACTCAGTGGTTATGATCTTCTAAGCTATGTGCCGTAGAAATATGTAATTTTTCAGGTACGTTAACTAGTATGTGTAGGTACTGTATGCGAAGCCTGTTCCGAATAGAGTTTTTAATAAAGAAGTGATAAACTAAAGCGTTGTGTTTGACTACAAGGACAGCAAAAATGTAGTAAGCGATAAACGTTTTTTTCTTTCATCATTTTGTGGGGGATGTAATCGAGAAAAAGTTTCCAAAACGTTGGAAATTACGTGTGAAGTTTGTTGGAAGCCGTTAAGTGCTCGCATTCTAAAATATTGGTGAATAAATTCCGTGTAATTGTGAACTGTCGCGTCAATTCGACAGGGTGCAAGACAAACTCACTGTTTCTAACGCATACTCTCCGACGTAGACACGTGTTCATAGGAAGGGCTGCGCTACGCTTGGTTGCGGATATAAGCACAGTCCTTCCATTTGGCTCTCCGTGAAATGTGTTGGCACGATATGTTACAGTATTCAACCTACATTTAGGCACTCTGCAGTCAGTTGTGTGGTTCGAGTCGTGTTGTAGGCTACGTTAGTTTTCGTCGTGTTTGTGTGACTTATTGTACAGTACTGCCAACGCTGGGTACGTATCATGTTGTTTTACCTTCTTCCAAACTCCGATTCACTTATGTGTTTCCTGTTGTTGCGTTGTTTGTACTTACAAATGGTGTAGTACATTTATATTTTCTTTCTTCCACGACTTGCCACCTATGTAAGCCTACTACTCGACAAGTTACATGGCGGACCTGATACTTTGCTATGCTTTAGTAAATGAATGTAGACTGCGAGTCCGAGCTCTCTACACTGAAATACCGGCTGATCAAAAAGTAAGTAGAAAACTGAATAAATCACGGAATAATGTAGGTAGAGAGGTACAAACTGACACACGTGCTTGGAATGACATAGGGTTTTATTAGAACCAAAAAAATACAAAAGCTCAAAAAATGTCCGACAGATGGCGCTTCATCTGATCACAATAGCAATAATTAGCATAACAAAGCAAGACAAAGCAAAGATGATGTTCTTTACAGGAAATGCTCAATATTTCCACCATCATTCTTCAACAATAGCTTTAGCCGAGGAATAATGTTGCGAACAACACTGTAAAGCATGTCCGGAGTTATGGTGAGGCTTTGGCGTCGTATGTTGTCCTTCAGCATCCCTAGAGATGTCGGTCGATCACGATACACTTGCGACTTCAGGTAACCCCAAAGCCAATAATCGCACCGGCTGAGGTCTGGGGACCTGGGAGGCCAAGCATGACAAAAGTGGCGGCTGAGCACACGATCATCACCAAACGAGGCGCGCTAGAGATCTTTCATGCGTCTAGTAATACGGAGTGGAGCGCCATCCTGCATAAACATCGTACGTTCCAGCAGGTGTTTATCAGCCAGGCTCAGGATGTTGCGATTCTGTAACATATCGGCGTACCTTTCACCCGTCACGGTAGCAGATACAAAACCAGAATCAGGTATTTCCTCGAAGAAAAAAGGCCCGATAACAGTAGATGTGGTAAATCCAACCCATACCGTGACTTTCTCGTCGTGCAATAGAGTTTCCACAACAGTTCTATGATTTTCGGTAGCCCAAATTCTGCAGTTGTATGGCGGGTTCTTTACGAACAGTTGCTGTTCCCCGTATAATTTACAGCGCGTTCAGGCTCTAAGGCAATAGGATCATCCTCGCAAACGGTGATCCTGTCAATGGCTGTTGTAGAAGTGTGCTGCAGATCCACTGTTAAAATCCAAGATTTTATTTACCGATGAGGCAGGGTTCACAAGAGATGGTGTTGTGAATTTTCGTAAGCAGCATATGGCCAGATGTAAATTCCGAAGCAATTCAGGAAACAGGGCAGCAAAATCGAATTCTCAATCAACCTATGTGCAGGCGTACTTGGCGATGGAGCCACATCTGCTAGCGCAAAGGTTAACTGGGGCGGGGTAAATGGACTTTCTCATTAATGTATTGCGTACCTTGCTGGAGGCTGTGCCATTGCAACAACGAATCAAATGTGGTTCATGCACGATGACGCACCAGTACACTTTCGTCAAAACGTGCACGAACATCAAATGCAGACATTTCAGAACCATTGGATTGTCCGCGGAGGCTCCACACTTTGACCTGCTCGTTCGCCAAAACTCAGTCCCCTAGACCTTTTGTTACGGGTACACTTGCAGGAATAGGTCTACACCACGCCAATCAACCATGTGCAGTTACTACAGTGTAGCGTCTTCACTGCATGCCAGCAGGTACAACAAGCGAGTATACCTCAAAGGGTGCGTCATTTCTTACGTCGGAGATCCGAGATCTGCATTGTCTGGAATGGACACCACGTTGAACATCTCCTGTAAAACTTGTTTATCGCAGAAAGTATGCATTACCGAACCCACTTTTATTGAAAATATTTTTCATGTTTTGATGAGATCTACCACCTCTAAAATGTAAAAAATGAGTTTCCAGTACAGTGATCTCCCAGGGGATGTTTTTGAAATTTTTTGAGCTTTTAGAAAGAGTGAATACAACGTTTGTTTTACATCACCTCATGAGCAGGGAAAGAAACTCTTTTTCGCCAGAGGTACGGCTACGACGTTACCCCTCAAATCAAGCAATGTATGTAAGAGAAAGAGAAAGTTAAAAACATTGATCAAGATGTTGTACCTGATTTTCAGTACACTGTTGTCAATTTATTGTACAAGAGGAAGCCGGCCGCCGTGGTCGAGCGGTTCTAGGCGCTTCCGTCTGGAACCGCGCTGCTGCTACGGTCGCAGTTTCGAATCCTGCCTCGGGCATCGATGTGGGTGATGTCCTTAGGTTAGTTAGGTTTAAGTAGTTCTAAGTCTAAGGGACTGATGATCTCAGACGTTAGGTCCCATAGTGCTCAGAGTCATTTGAACCATTTTTGTACAAACGGAAGTGGGATGGACGGGCACCGAGCTGGCCTGTGGGTCGGCTGTGTCAACCCGCTGTTAAACTGTTATACGCAAGTTCTTGAAGTACAGTTTTTTCTTTTTTTCACCACGAATCTTTTATGAACGTTGGTCACGCAAAATTGTAAACTTTGGCGGTCGTTGGATGAATGTGTGACGTCGCGGCGCAATTTCAACGCGCAGCTGGCAAGAATAGTAAACACGCGACATAAACACGGGACATAAAAATCATAGCGAATTTCAATCCGTGTACTCAGTTTGACAGTAACTACGCCACACAGACTGGCTCCTGAGGAACATATGCAGATGTCAGCGTTTGAGAGAGGAAGTGTAGTTGGACTCAAAGAAGCCGGTTGGAGCAATCGACGAATCGCTCGACATTGAATAGGAGGAATGAGCTATTGCAGAGCATTGCCTTGACACCGCGCATCCTATAGAATACAACAACACGGAGATTCTGGCTTGCACGTCCAGCTATTGGGATAGTGTTATTAAGGAAGCTATTGAAATCAGACTATCAAGCAACCTTATTAACAGAGATGGTGGATTTTGTTTAAATGCTGCTTGGAATCTGGCTCTGTCTCTTATCAAAAAACAGAGGGACAGAATTAGTGCTACCTCACCTGTTGATTAATAGTAACTATCGATATTTCTGATGTTGGTTATCTTTGTTTGTGTTGACACTTGTTCTGTGTGTGGTGTTTTCCTTGTTTCTCCTCTGTGAACGGAGGTATTAAATTTGCTTGCACATTTCTTCTTCCTTGCATTTGTGCCTTGAGAATGGCAGGGTGTGCTCCTGTCGAAATGTCGGCGGTGTTCGACGACGTCACCCGGCAGCAAATCCATACGTTATTTGAACATTCAACTCGCCAGGAAGAGATCTCACATTGTATTAATATGTTTGCCTGTACATGTACATCCCATCAGCCGATATCCACCCCATTCGGATGACTCTTTCATGGTGCAGCGTTTTTTACGTCTTAGAGTGTATGTGGCTCGCACATCAGTTTTCTCAAAGCGTTCCCAAGAAATATGTTCTCAGTGTTTAACTGTAACATGTAATATTATTGGATTTCAGATACTTTGCATATGAGATATTTGTCATAAAAAAAAAAACAGCCAACGAGCTGCAGTTCGATGCTAAGCATCACAGCGCGAGAGTAAAGAGACGAAATATTTTTTTAATGTGCGCCTAAACCAAGACGCGCGTCCAGCGTTTAAATACTCTAAATACACACTATGACCCGCTGGGCGCAGATACTTAAAATCATTGCCGCAGCACTTGATAGCAAGAACCTACGAAACAGAAGAAAGAACAATCTATCTTTTGTTAAGAAATATTCTGGAGACTTCATTATCCCTTGTAATTTTGGTCGCCGATATGTTAAGACGTACTACATAGCATCGCTACAAGTTGTATTTTTATTTTGTGTAAAAACTATGTGAAACGACGAACAAACATTTCCGTAACTCGGGTGTGGATACAATGTCCTTACGCACACGCAAGGACATTTAATTTTAAGAAGGAACGGACTGACAAAGCAGCTATTCTTGGACTGCGCCATTTACAAAAGAAGTATCAGACGCAAGTCATGCATTTATTGTGTATTTCTCAGTGTGTAGAAGTTTAAAGCCAATTTGTTCAAAATATATTAATATTTTACGATGCAGTAATTTTTTTCTTATTCTTTTCTTTCACTAACCAAAAATGATGTTCAAATTGTATATGAGCTTTGTTACAGGTTTGCTCTTTATCGCGATGTCACGATTGTATTTGGGAAATCACTAATGTGTTCAGCTTCCGATCTGCTAATCTTTCTCTTACGAAATTCCACTAATTTGCTTTCATTTCCATTTTTATATTAAAATAGGTCCCTTAGGTATTTTCATCGAAGATTCAGATTGCGTGATGGCAATCCGGGTCAAAAGATCAATTATTCGCGTAATCAATCCGTACGTCTCCTGAACACAATCGAGGACCGACGCATCGGTGATCAATTAATAATCTCTCTCTCTCTTTTAAAGCCGCACTAAAAAACGGCCACCCAGAATAGCCGTAAGTACCCAATCTAGCGTTAGGTTGCATTTTGTCAGTAAATATTTCAAACCAACAGTTACAGCACTTGTATGAAGGACCATTTATTATACTAAGAAATCCGCACATTGGTTGCTATCTACTAGCTGACCCTGTCTCTGGACGAATAAAAGGATTGTTTCATCATGCAGACTGAAAGAGATACCAAGTCAACCATTGAAGATATCTGCTAAGTTAAGCTGCTATATATATATATATATATATATATATATATATATATATATATATATATATATATATATATCATACTTTGTGTGAAGTACAAGTTTAAGTAAGAACAATGCACAGGACTAACACCAGCCGGCCGAGGTGGCCGAGCGGTTCTAGACGCTACAGTCTGGAACCGCGCGACTGCTACGGTCGCAGGTTCGAATCCTGCCTCGGGCATGGATGTGTGTGTTGTCCTTAGGTTAGTTAGGTTTAAGTAGTTCTAAGTCTAGGGGACTGATGACCTCAGAAGTTAAGTCCCATAGTTCTCAAAGCCATTTGAACCATTTTGACTAACACCATGTCGACCTGCCTCTACAGGAGAAGTAATTTATGTGAGCACCTGAAATAAAATATATTTATTGTAGGAGAGCGAGATTTCCCGTAGATGTAAGTTAGTTTTAAGTTAATTGAGCCATGTATGGCCACAGCCAAAGAGCAGACAAATACATAATATAGTAGGGACGTGCTAAGTGCCACCTGCTACCACTAGTTTTAAGTATAGCAAAGCTCTCTCCTCTTGAATGAAATAAATTAAAATGATCATTCGGACCAGAATGACTGCTCGTAAATAAAAGTTGATTGAGGTCGCTTACTCTTATGAGGAAATGTTATGTATAAGGAGTGTTTGACAACAATTTTTATGAAATCATCTCTGAAAAGCAGGAAACAAAGGCAGCAGCTTAGCATATAAGAATCAAGTAAATCAATAACGATCCAGGTGGCCGGACAGAAGTGCGCAACTCAATTATTTTTATTACAGTACGGAGAAAACGGTATTTTACGGCACAGTGCAGTTGAAATACAAAGATAAGTAAACAAATTTAGTACCAGAAGCATCTATTTCAGGTCCTCGAGATACGACGATTGTTTCTTTTCTTCTTTTCAGAACAGAAGATAGCTAACAGTCCCTGTTCACTGCTAATTCATGGTATAAGTAATGTTAGATATACATAGAGAAATGCTTGGAGAGCCAGCTCTCCAGACGATACTGATACTACCGTGTCCATTTATTACGCTAACTACTTGTCATGGAAAACTAGGGTGATAGTGGACAATTTATGTTAGGCTCATCATATCATACGTCATTAACATTGTATCTTCAAATCTCTTCACTCCATAAAAGTCTACTGGGTTTTCCTCTAATAAGTATCCTTACCTCCCTACCCTACCCAGTAGGCAACTCAATTTTACGGACTGATTACATGCTTGATACGTACAGACACATTGGTTGTTGACAGGCTGTGCTTATTTTCCATGAACTGCGAATTCAATTAAGATTTGTTGTGTGCAATTGCACGATAGGGAACACCAAGCTTCCCAATTTCCCTAATGGAAACTTGAACATGAACTGTTCATCACGTAAACGAAGCCATGTTGCCTATGGCCGCGCGGGATTAGCCGAGCGGTCTTAGGCGCTGCAGTCATGGGCTGTGCGGCTAGTCCTGGCGAAGGTTCGAGTCCTCCCTCTGGCATGTGTTTGTGTGTTTGTCCTTAGGATAATTTAGGTTAAATAGTGTGTAAGCTTTGGGACTGATGACCTTAGCAGTTAAGTTTTCACACACATTTGAATATTTTTTGACTATACCTTCAAATTAACGACGTAATTAACAGAGAGAAAATAAAAGAGCTGAACTTGAGAAAAGAACAATTATTCTAAAAAGAAAACAATAACAAGATTTCGAACAAGGTGCAAACCTAAAGTGCCTTGCAAGCACAAACTATGAATAAGAGACAGGTTCCTTCGTCAGGCCTTGTAGTTACAGAGACTAACTTTTCTTTGTAAATAATTTTTTTAGACATAATATGTATATCGAATGTTAACTGTACTTCGTAGTAATAATGCAGTCGTCAATTTATGGACACTGCGTGTGAACCGACCATAGACAAGCAATAAACGGCCACGTATGAAAGTGGTGCGTGTGAAATTCAACATGACGACCAATTACAGTACACGCGCGCAGGAAATAATAACAACGTGTGAACTGAAAAGGTGATAACTCTATGGACACGTGTCTAATTCCACGTGTGAAGTAATGTTGTACCACGAACCCACAATGTGGAAAGCCGAATTGTGCAAGTGAATAAGCGTTGTACTTACCGCAACTGGTACTGTACGCCTTTCCACGGACACATTCTTCGACAAAGCTGCGGGAGTCGCCGCGTCTGGCTGCTTCCGGAATTCCGAGTCCATGAAAAACTGTAAAAACTCACAACATGGCTAGCAGACACCAAACGTTCTGCCTCTCGCAGAACACTACTGCTAGCGTGGTAAAGCCGTTAAGTTACTATCACGTGACTATGAAGAACGGACGTAACAAGTCATAAACTCGGCTTTGAGAATTGCTACCGAATTTATAGACCAGGCCAAGTAATGACGAAAACGTGTCGACCCAAATAAAACCAGAAAAATAAATAAATACCAGAACTAAGCACTCCTAAGAGAATGGGACCTTATGTAGATAAACAATTGTTATCCTTACCTAATCCACTTTTCCTTTAGACTAAGTTATTAGTAAGTAAGCACATTCTAATACAGTTTTTTCTCTGTATTTTTCATGTATGAGAACATGAATGGAAGCTCGAACATGTGTCAAGTGAAATAGAGACCGCCACCAAACGGCTCAACACGTTGTAGAACCAGTCTTCCAGTTCCTGATCGCAGACGCATTTCCAACGCACCATCACATCGAGACAACCACTTCAACCTCCACAGTGAAAGTGATGCCCTTCTTTTCCTCCACTGTGAAAGTGCAATCAATTTCCATCACTCAAGTGCAGTGCTACGATATACACCCGACGTTCTACCACTCCCAGTGCAGGCCATACCTATCCGAGTGTAGTGAAACTTCTTTGCAGGTTATGAAAGCCACAAATCGGTAAAGTGCTACGTGTTTACTACAAGAAATCTTCTTCGAAACCACAGTCAAAAAATTTTCCTGTAATATGTCCTTATAAAACACGAATGTCAATTCTTCGTAATGTATTTTTCTTTCAGACTAAGTTATTAGTAAGTAAGCACATTCTAATACAGATTTTCTCTGTATTTTTCATGTATGAGAACATGAATGGAAGCTCGAACATGTGTCAAGTGAAATAGAGACCGCCACCAAACGGCTCAACACGTTGTAGAACCAGTCTTCCAGTTCCTGATTGCTTGAAGGCAATCCGGGTCAAAAGGTCAATTATTCGCGTAATCAATCCGTACGTCTCCTGAACAAAATCGAGGACCGACGCATCGGTGATCAAATAATTTATTTCTTCGTTATTATTTAATATTTATTATGCCATGTATGATGTATCTATGTATGTGTATGTTTATCCTAATTTCATTGTCTGTTACGGAGAAATGAACATTTGTTATCTTTGTATAGTACATTAGTAAAAGTACGGCACAATTGTCATGTAATTACCCTATGAACAAGTTACCATCAATTACAGGCGTACGAATGTATTTACCTGTTATTTTTTATGTCAACCCCTTTGACTGATGTCATATATGAAATTATTGTAAAGAATTTTAGCAAGTAATACTAACTTGATGCACGAAAGCAAGTCATCGCTCCTCACGCGGGAAGCAGTGTAATATTATTGGATTTCAGATAGTTTGCATATGAGATATTTGTCATAAAAAAAACAGCCACGAGCTGTAGTTCGATGCTAAGTATCACAGCACGAGAGTAAAGAGACGAAATATTTTTTTAATATGCGCCTATATCAAGACACGCATCCGACGTTTAAACATTATAAATAAACACTATGACCCGCTGGGCGCAGATATTTAAGATCATTGCCGCAGCGCTTGATAGCAAGAAGCTGCGAAACAGAAGAAAGAACAATCTATCTTTGTTAAGAAATATTCTAGAGACTTCATTATCCCTTGTACTTTTGGTCGCCGACATGTTAAGACGTACTACATAGCATCACTACAAGTTGTATTTTTATTTTGTGTAAAAATTATGTGAAACGACGAACAAACATTTCCGTAACTCGGGTGTGGATACGATGTACTTACGTACACGCAACGACATTTAATTTTAAGAAGGAACGGACTGTCAGAGCAGCGATTATTCGACTGCGCCATTTACAAAAGAAATATCAGATGTAAGTGATGCATTTATTGTTTTTTTTTGTCAATGTGTAGAAGTTAAAACCAAATTTGTTCAAAATATATTAATATTTTACGATGCAGTAATTTTCTTCTTAATATTTTCTTTCACTAACCAAAAATGATGTTCAAATTGTATATGAGCTTCGTTACAGGTTCGCTCTTTATCGCGGTGTCTCGATTGTATTTGGGAAATCACTAATGTGTTCAGCTTCCGATCTGCTAATCTTTCTCTTACGAAATTCCACTAATTTGCTTTCATTTCCATTTTTATATTAAAATAGGTCCCTTAGGTATTTTCATCGAAGATTCAGATTGCGTGATGGCAATCCGGGTCAAAAGATCAATTATTCGCGTAATCAATCCGTACGTCTCCTGAACACAATCGAGGACCGACGCATCGGTGATCAATTAATAATCTCTCTCTCTCTTTTAAAGCCGTGCTAAAAAACGGCCACCCAGGATAGCCGTAAGTAGGCAATCTAGCGTTAGGTTGCATTTTGTCAGTTAATATTACCAAGCAACAGTTACAGCATAACTATTATTAATATGCAAGTTCCTAACGCCAGAACCAGTGGGAAGGGCCGTAACGAACGGGTGGCGAGATAAGACGCCTCGAAGGATGCAAGCACAAAAAAAGAAAAAATATGGTTTGAGTATTAACCGGGATAGTTGCGTGAGTTGTTGTACCATTCGTGTTTTCGAGTTCCTATCTTCCGTCTACGAGAAGAAGCCTTCCCCTTGTCCACCGACTGTAAACGCACGATGTCGACGCTGTGTCATTTCTTCCAATTAGCATAAAAAAAGAACAACTACTGCCGAACAGATATCCGTCTTCAGAGTGGTTTATGTGGTGTCAGAACGCGGTGTTCCTGTAGCTGCCGCCAATCTATATCGCTTATTTTCAACAACGGAGTTCTTACCGCTACGATGGGAATTCAGAAAGTAATTTTCACCTGTCGTCCCACGCTAAGAACCATTGCTCAACAGGTGTACCGCACTGTCAGAGAAGAATACACGTGTTCCGGATTTCTTGCAGCCGGCCGCGGTGGCCTAGCGGTTCTAGGCGCTCAGTCCGGAACCGCGCGACTGCTACGGTCGCAGGTTCGAATTCTGCCTCGGGCATGGATGTGTGTGATGTCCTTAGGTTAGCAGGTTTAAGTAGTTCTGAGTTCTAGGGGACTGATGACCACAGATGTTAAGTCCCATAGTGCTCAGAGCCATTTGAACCATTTTTCTTTTTGATTTCCTGCAGAGACACTCCTTTTGCGCTACGGATAACAGGTGTATCACAGCGTGAGAGTCAAGTGACACGACAACAGGAAACGTAGATCCAAAGTTGAAGTAAGCGAACCAGTTTGATTCTGATGGGAAAAAGATCTAGATTTCACACAGATACGCCCAGAAATTCTGGGGGTGCATGGAACAAATGCTATGTCACGTACTGCCTTAGTGAATGAGACTGCACAGACATCGGTGATGCTGATCGGAAAGGATCTTCATTGACAACAACTGTAGAAGGCCATCGAGGAACTGATTCGCAGCACTCGTAGATCTTCCGACTAGGAAGACGCTCACGCAGCGGCAATCGAATGCCTCCGTGACCAAGCAGCGGATTGCTGTTCATCAGGGAATTCAACGAATGGAAAATTGATCTCGCAGTTATTTACTGAGACTTGCTGACTACGTTGAAAAATAGCGTCATGCATCAGTGTCAGTTTGAAGTGTAGCCCAGCGTTCAATGAAAGTTACTTGGCCTGCCATCGTAGGGTGTATCTTTGTTTTTGAAGTGCCCTCATGCTTCGCTACTGTCAAAGACGATGTTCGGAATGATTTAACTGTTGTTGCTGTTGTTTTGGTCTTGAGTCCGGTTCAAATGGCTGAGAGCACTATGAGACTTAACATCTCAGGTCATCAGTCCCCTAGAACTAATAACTACTTAAACCTAAGTAACCTGAGGACATCCATGCCCGAGGCAGGATTCGAACCTGCGACCGTGGCGGACGCCCGGTTCCAGACTGAAGCGCCTAGAGCCGCTAGGCCACTCTGGGCGACCCTTCAGTCCAGAGACTGGTTTAAAGAAGCTTTCCATGCTACTCTATCCTATGAAACCTTCTTCATGTAATTGTAACTAATGCAACCTACATCCTTCTGAATGAGCTTAGTGAATTCAAGTCTTGGTCTCACTCTACGATTTTTACCCTCCACGCTTCCCTCCAATACTAAATTGGTGATCCCTTGATGGCTCAGAACATGTCCTACCAAACGATCCCGTCTTCTACTCAAGTCGTGCAACAAATTCTTCTTCTCTCCAATTCCATTCACTACCTCCTCGTGAGTTAAATGATCTACCCATCTATTCTTCAGCAATCTTCTGTAGCCCGACATTCCGAAAGCTTCTATTCTCTTCTTGTGTAAACTATTTATAGTCGATTTTTCGCTTCCATACATGGCTACACTCCATACAAATACTTTCAGAAAAGACTTCCTGACACTCCAATTTATACTCGATGTTAAGAAATTTCTCTTCTTCAGAAACGCTTTCCTTGCCATTAACAGTCTACATTTTATATCCTCTCTACTTCGACCATCATCAGTTATTTTGCTCTTCAAATAGCAAAACTCATCTGCTATTTTAAGTGTCTCATTTCCTAATCTAATTACCTCAGCATCACCTGATTTAATTCGACTACGTTCTATTATCATCGTTTTGCTTTTGTTAATGTTCATCTTATATCCTCCTTTCAAGACGCTGTCCATTTCATTCAACTTCTCTTCCACGTCCTTTACTGTCTCTGACAGAATTACAATGTCATCTTCAAACCTCAAAGCTTTTATTGTTATCCATGCATTTTAATTCCTACTCCAAATATTTCTTTTGTTTCCTTTATTGGTTGCTAACCATACAGTTTGAATAACATCGCGGATAGCCTACAATCCTGTCTCCCTCCCTTCTCAACCACTGCTTCCCTTTCATGCCTCTCGACTCTGATAACTGCCATATGGTTTCTGTACAAATTGTAAATAGTCTTTCGCTCGCTGTCTTCCACCTTGCCACCTTCAGAATTCGAAAGAGAGTATTCCAGTCAACATTGTAAAACGCTTTCTCTAAGTCTACAAATGTTAGAAACGTAGGTTTGCCTTCCCTTAATCTATCATGTAAGATAAGTCAAAGGGTCAGTATTGCCGCGTGTGTTCCAACATTTGTACGGAATCAAAACTGATCTTCCCCGAGATCGGCTTCTACCAGTTTTTCTGTTCGTCTGTAAAGAAGTCGTATTAGTATTTTGCTGCTGTGACGTATTGAACTGGTAGCTCGGTAACTGCACACTTATCAACACCGGCTTTCTTTGGGTTTGGAACTATTATATTCCTCTTTAAGTCTGAGGGTGTTCCGCCTGTCATATACATCTTGCTCACCAGGTGGTAGAGTTTTGTCATGCCGGCCGAAGTGGCCGTGCGGTTAAAGGCGCTGCAGTCTGGAACCGTAAGACCGCTACGGTCGCAGGTTCGAATCCTGCCACGGGCATGGATGTTTGTGATGTCCTTAGGTTAGTTAGGTTTAACTAGTTCTAAGTTCTAGGGGACTCATGACCTCAGCAGTTGAGTCCCATAGTGCTCAGAGCCATTTGAAGTTTTGTCATGGCTGTCTCTCCCAAGGCTGTGGGTAGTTCTAATGGAATGTTGTCTACTCTCGGGGCCTTGTTTCGACTCAGATCTTTCAGCGCTCTGTCAATTTCTTCACGCAGTATCGTATCTCCCATTTCATCTTCATGTACGTCCTCTTTAATTTCCATAATATTGCCCTCAAGTACATCGCTCTTGTATAGACCATCTACATACTCCTTCCATCTTTCTGCTTTCCCTTCTTTGCTTAGAAATGGTTTTCCATCTGATCTCTTGATATTCACACAGGTGGTTCCCTTTTCTCCAAAGGCTAATGGCCAAATGGACATGTAAAAGACATGAATCTGTCTCATTTTAATTGTGTCTCTGATATCATTGAAATAGGTTCTATGCGCAATTGAAACTTTCATCAACACACAAGGTTAAGAATGTGAGACGGTAAATGGAGGAATTTTGAGTGCGTCTTGATATTTAATTACATCTGCGTTTCTGGGATTCGTTACGTCGAGGTAACATGCTAGTTTACAGGAGGAGGTGCAATTTGGATCAATGTGGTTCATTAAGAAGAGATAGCGGGCCAATGATCACAAATACCGGATATTTATTCTCTAAACACATATTAGAGCATCAAACATTAAAATAAAGGGGCAGTGAAAGCGGCGTCAGCCAATGACACATGGACAACAAAGAAAATGATATAATTACACGATCTCCTAAGGTAATTGATAATTCTTGTGCAACAACGTGGGGAAGCTGCCGCATACGTAATTTGTTCTACACCGTGTTTCACATGTTACGTTACATACTTCTAGGGTTTGCAGAGGATGCTTACTAGATCAAGTTTTACGTAGGAACTCATGACGCTACAGAACGTCGAAGTTACAGCTATGGGCACCTGTAAATGTATGTGCATACAGGGTGATTCCGTGATGGAGAAGGATAAATGCATCAATTTGTGTTAAGGATCCCTGTACCGGAAACGAACGAGTCGAAAGTTATAAGCGAACATCACTCTGATAGTGGAATACATGTACTGGTACTGTTGTTGCTAAGATTGTAGGGTAGGCAACTTCCAGAAGTGGTAGTATTGACCAAAAAAGTCAAAAAGTCCAGAAAACATCGACTCTAAACTGCATATCTGAGGAGCTGTGGGCAATTGCTCAATAGACGACATGTGTTTCACATTAGTGAAGATACACAAGTACTCATAGCTCCTCAGGTATGCACATGAGTTAAGTAGCAGTTTTGAGTCTACTTCGCGGCTATTATCTTGCGATATAACTAGGCTGTTGATCATATTCAATTTCAAATTGCTATTCTCAGGCTTTGTATTCTGCATTCTCAGTTAATTTTGCACTTGTAATTTTGACGCGTCCTGTGCGTTCGATACGATCAACTGTGGTGCAGTTGCATTAAGGCCTTCAGCGTGCTTGTTTCATTTTGTTGAGTCCGATTGCGGTCAGTGAATAAGCACATTCGAGCTGTTGTATAGTATGTTTTTTGTGGTGCTTTTCCGTTAAACATGTATGCTCGTTTAACGAGCGTCGCTCTGAAATTTTAAAATTCAACCTACAGGATCGTTCTTTATAACGGTCGACGCGATATGCAATAAATTTAGCTCTCTCTAACAATGCATGATGTACAAAGGGAAAAATAACGGAAAATTAGCCTAGTCCCTGAGTATTGTTAATAGCCGCGTACTGTTCTCTTTTTTCGATAGACAACACACATGAATTTATAGCGCTATCAAATTCTCGATTAAATCCTTCATCTGTGGTACGTTTGTCAGTGACATTCACCTTAAAGCTCTTGTACTAGAACGGTGTGGAAAAGATTACTTAGTTGTGGGCAGGAAAGCGACCATAGAGCATAAGGATGCGTCATCCCTTCGCACCCAAATTCAAAATTTACTCTTTTACTCTTAAATATTTATTTATGGGATTTCTGCAACTGTTCTGTAATATGTTAATGGTAAACAAAGGCATCACAATTGTAAAATTCTGTATTGACCCAAGTCTTGCAAGACAGAAGTACATCGACTTCTGGCGTTCAAGACTTCGGTCAGTAAAATATTTACGACTGTGACGGCCTTGTAACCATTTACATCCTGTATTACTACTTCAGGTAGGATTGAAATTCAGAAATACTCAGCCGTAACGTTCATCTGACATCTTAACAAAATTTATGGTTTCCCAAATTTTGAATTATACGACAATTTCTGAACAAATATTCTAATACTTCAAGAATTAAATGGTATGGCTCTTACTTTTCACTTCAAGCAATTAGCAGATCGTTCATTTTAATAAAAGGACTATCAGAATCTTGCTCCTATAGATCTTGTCTCCTCAAAAACTCACACCTCAGCCTACAGACTGTAATAATATACTATCTTGCTAAATTTTATTTCTGTCCTTAGCACACATGTCGCTTTCATGATCTCAGAGTGTTGAATTATTGAAGACAAGCACAAAAATGGCACACCTGTACTTCAGCTGATAATGTCCGTGAAGTACAGGAGCTTTGTAATGAGGATACGAAATACAGCTTTGGAAGGCCTTCTTTTATGCACTTTGATTAATGCAGGTAACAATTTTATTCATAAGTTTCTTCGTGATTTGCTTGAATTACTTACACTGTCTTATCGCTACGACAGTTAGTTCATCACAGAAAAGGAACAGTGATATATAATTATTTCTAAACCACTGCTATAACTTTTTCCTATTTATTCCATTTAGCGATTGTTTTGAAATACTCAGCCATAAGGACATGTCATCGTTTTGACATACGAGATTTATCCGTACCCAATGTTATGTAGCACATGCTTTTGCGCTCACAAATAGCTCGCTTGCAGTTACATCAAAAATTGGCGGTGTTAGTAAATGCTGCAGCGATGAGTAATGAGAACCACTCGCAACCACAAATATCTGTGTATCACTGTTTTGCGGCTACAGCTAGATTCAACCAGATTGTCGTCTACCGTACTGTTCTCCTGGTGTCCTCACAACGGCAAACGCCCAAAGTCGCATATTGTTCTGGAAGGCAGAGTGCGCCATGCAGGCCAAGGTCGAGTGGGCAATATTTCCCCGACGGCCAAACCCCGTCCAACTGTGCCATTATGAGGTTGCTATGTAGCTACGCATAATGCACCTAGCGGTTCTAAGCGCTTCAGTCTGGAACCGCGCGACTGCTACGGTCACAGGTTCGAATCCTGCCTCGGGCATGGATGTGTGTGATATCCGTATGTTAGTTATGTTTAAGTAGTTCTAAGGTCTAGGGGCCTGAGGACCTTCGATGTTAAGTCCCAAGGAGCTCAGAGCCATTTGAACATATCGCAAGATCGTCAAACGTTTCTCCACAAAATTCTTATGTTTGATCATCCACAGTTTTAGCTTCACTCTTGAATTCGGACCACGTTATGTTACCAGTTAGAAGACGCTATGTTTCCGTAGAAGGTGCAAACGTATTCAGTAGCAACTGTTGCACGGTCTGGAGCATGTTTACTTTTTTTTTAAATTTGTGGTAAGTTCTGTGGGACCAAACTACTGAGGTCACAAGTTTCTAGGCTTACACGCTACTTAATCTAGCTTAAACTAAATTACGCTAAGAACAACACAAACACCCACGTCCAAGGGAGGACTTGAGCCTTCGACGGAGGCAACGGCGCGAACCGTGGCAAGGCGCCCTAGACCGCACGGCTACCCCGCGCGGCGAACATGTTTACATAGGACGAGTTTATTTCTGCTGCTTGAAGAGTTACGCTCCACCGATTTATTGTATTTACTTTTTGAGATGCATCCTAAATTTACACAGAGGAGCCAAACCATTGAGACCACCTGATTACGAACTTAAGGACTGCCATAAAGACCCAGGTGAGTCTCCTCCATAGCATAACGCCAGCCCTGACAGCGATTCTGCGTGTCATACATTCGACAAGTCCCTGACAGGTTTACGGAGGTATATAGCATCGAACTTATACACACAAATCATACCATTCTCGTAAGTTCTGGGCAAGTGGTAGCGCTCGCGGAGCTGGCGCCAGGTATCTTCCGTCATGTCTTCCATCAGGCGAATTCGGCGACCAAGGAATCAGTGTGAGTACACTATCACGCTCCTCAAGCCACTATGGCATGATTCTGGTTGTGTAACAGGGACAGTTGCCATGTCCGTCAGGGAAGACATCAAAATTGGAGGGATGCAGGTGGTTTGCAACAGTGTAGACCACAGCTGTGATGGTATCTTCTATTAGTACGACAGCTCCCATGGAAGCCCAGGTGAATCTTCTCCACAGCATAATATTAGCCCCACCAGCCTGCGTCTGTAGCACGGAGCATGTTTGCGAAAGCCATTCACCTCGATGGCGGCGTAATGTTCGAATGTGTGTGAATTCCTAAGGGACCAAACTGCTAAGGTCATCAGTCCCTAGGCTTATACACTACTTAAACTAATTTATGCTAAGAACAACACACACACACCCATGCCCGAGGGAGGACTCCAACCTCCGGTGGGATGGGCCGCGCCATGCCGGCGTAATCTGAGACGACAGTTGACATGGTGTAACAAGAAACGTGAATCGTCCGAATAGGCCTCACATATATATCGATCCAAAGTCCAGTCTCGATGATCCTGGGACCAATATAATCTTAACTGACGATGTACACTGAAGCGCTAAAAAAACTGGTGTAGGCGGGCGTATTCAAATACAGAGAAATACGGCGCTGCGGTCGGCAACGCCTGTGTAAGACATGTCTCTGGCGCAGTTGCTAGAGCGGTTACTGCTGCTACAGTGGCACGTTATCAAGATTTAAGTGAGTTTGAATGTGATGTTATAGTCGGCGAAACAGCGATGGGACACAGTGTCTCATGAGTTATAACACCCCAACGACCCCCTTAAAGTCAATTAAGACAGAATATCATAATATGAAGTTGGGAAGAGTTATCTTGGCAAATATGACATATTTGCCGATACGCTAGCACCAAGAAGTTTTGATAACAACAACATTATACATCACTGAGAGTTTTTGTTATGAAAAGAGGAGGAAGAAACCTCATATTTAATTAATGGACAAATATGCAAGTGATAATTGCAGTTAATATCCTGAAAGCCAAGTCCAAGGTGATGTTAGTCAGAGATAACTTTTATGTGGAAGAGAGTTGAAAGCGCAACGAAGAAATTCAATGCGCCGACAATACTCTTTCACAGAAGAAGTCGCTCGCTGGCTCTCGTCCTGTAAAGACGTGCGAGAACAATTCTTATCTTAGTTATTGAGAGTACGGAACGCGACGAGATTGTTTTGCGTTCAGAAGTGTTTCTTGCGTGACGTGATTCACGAACTTCGGAAACTGATTTTCTAAGCAGAGACAGGAACTGATAGACGCGGTTAAGCGTGCATAACGGGTTAATTGAACTTTATTGACGAAACTAGTGAACATTGGACTTGACTTTCACATAGTTGGAACTAAAAGAAGAGTGGATAGTATATCAAAGGACTAAACTCAATTGGTCTCGAGTTGGACACAGTTACACAACTTCACGAAGATAATACAATACTCTGAGGAGTCAAGTTGTAATTGTCAAGAAACTTAGTTTTAATACAACTGATTTTACCAACCAACTGCGTGTGCGTTTGGTGCGAAAGTTTTAAAGTATTTAGTGGCCAAGGAACAATAAACCGTTCGTTCCAAGTGAAATATCAAGCGTGGACTACATTATTAAGTGATTTAATCAATGATAGTTAACCAACGACTGAGCAGCAGGAACAATTTAATCTGAATATCAAAATACCTACTTCATTAATTGAAACGATAACTGTTGAACTATTTTTTTTAACATTACGGCGTAGGTTAACTCAGACGTGATCAAAGAGTATCTGTGGATCTCGCTTCATAGAGATTCAACAACTCGATAGCAACGAGCCAACAATGTACGAGAAGACTGATAATTGCAATGTTTCCTCGCAATTGGTGGTGTGTACGATGCGGATGAGATAAGATTTAACAACTACTGCATATCCGGGCAATGAATCAGTCAATCTTAAATCAGAAGAAGCATCCATCGTACGAGTTCGCATTTCTGTCTCCTGTTCACCAAAGCGGGGACCTACGTCATCGCGCATCTTGTCTCCACTGCGAGAGCTCTTCTCGTCGACAATATCGGCAGGTGGTTGGAGTGCGGGGACGCCACACAGAGTGTACCGTGAATGTAAGAAATCCGGTAAAACATCCAATCTCCAAGATCGCTGCGGCCAGAAAAAGATCCTGCAAGAATGAGACCAAATACGACTGAAGAGAATCGTTCAACGTGACAGAAGTGCAACCGTTCCGGAAACTGCTGCAGATTTCAACGCTGGGCCATCAACAACTGTCAGCGTCCGAAGCACTCAACGAAAAATCATTGATATGGGCTTTCTGAGCCGAAGGCCCACTCATATACCCTTGATGAGTGCACGACACAAAGCTTTACTCCTCGCCTAGGCCTATCAACACCGACATTGGACTATTGATGACTGGAAATATGTTGCCTGGCTGGACGAGTCTCGTTTCAAATTGTATCGAGAGGATGGATGTGCACGGGTATGGAGACAGCCTCATGAATCCATGGACCATGCATGTCACTAGCTCTGTGAGCGTGTGGGTGCTATTCTGTTATTCTGCGCAACGGATTAATCTGAGATGTACCCTTTACCCTGTGGCTCGTGCAAGATGCAATATCCACTCCCACACTACTACACAAGTCAGACAGACGCTCCTAACGTTCTAAAGAGAAATGCCTGAAAAACTTTCAGCAATAAAATTCCTCTGGAATCGTCCGCTGTAAGAAATGACACAAAAATTCACAAAATTTCTTACGTAATAGTGGGATACTTGGGTACTGGAGTAGTGCTAGTTAGTGTAATAAAAAGCATGAAACTAACGAAAATTATTATTTATTTTGCTAAAATTCTGAGAAATCACAAGGGCACTTTTAGTTATGAACTTAACACGTTATTTCCTGGTTCTTTTCGGAATGTGAAGTTACCTCTCAAGCATAGGATTCGCTAATGACATATCTATACAAAGTTTAAGATGGTTGTTGACTTGGCAGAATGGCTAAGAGGTGCACCTACTCAACTTGAATAATTATCCTTTAGAATGTTGCTAGGTACAGTTGAGGCTGTCGCATGTGAAATACAGTGAAGTGTACTGTTGTGGAGGAAATATGAGGCTCGCAATAGCTGTAGTGCACAATACCGTAAGCTGCGATGAGTGCTGCCTGCGCCGCTCGCTGCTGACAAATAAGATAACTCTCATTCTATCTGGATTGACCTTCGCCAATCAAACTCTCCCTACGCCTTGATGAAGTCAAGGACTCCTATTCACCCCTAGTCTAACTATTGGCGTGGTAAACCGGTCAGATAACCAGTCCACCGCGATGCCACTCAAAATTCGCTCGCACGCATTTGACTCTGTCCGTTCACACCACACAATAAGTGTGGCGGCCAACACAGCGAACAATGCTTAATCGCAAAGACTCAACATAGAGTCACACTTCGATTCGCTCTCGACAAAGGTACTCTCCCAGTGAAGTACTGAGGAGAGACTTGTTCCTCGCTCTTCGAGTACACGTACGAGCGTGCACGCTCTCGTTACGTGTGCTCGCTCCAACAGCAACAACGGAACGGCCCCTCTCCCCACCGGACGTGAAGGGGTATATGTTTCGCTCTCTTCCATTACTCCTTCAGCTCAAGGCGTCAGGAATATCGTTTGCCAATCAGCATTGCTCTTCTAAAACGGGAGAATGACGTTTCGTTTAAGGCGACCAATCCGGAAGTCTGTAGTATCGGCGTTTGGCGTTTGCTGTCTCCCTGTGAAAATCTCTGAAACTGCATGCTTTGTGTAAAGAATGCGTAGGCTGGCCGCTCCCACACAATGTAGCGGAATTCGCTTTTAAGCCGAACACGGGGTCGTTCCTCCTTTCCCTCGGGCAAACGCTGTCCGCTCCACGGGCGGCCACCGGCCGACATAGATGGCTTGGGACCGGCCTCCTGGCGTACGGTTGCCTCTCTCGAACTAAAAGCTCCTGTGACCGTCGTGTCTAGAATGTATGTGTGTACGCCAGCCTCGAATATTTCAACCACGGTGCGTACTTGAGATTTATTAGTTATCTGCATATCGTTTACGTGAATACATACAACATTGTCTTTATCTTATCGAGTTTGGGTTCGAATGAAGCGTCTTGATGTGCGGAATATGATTGTGAGGGCAGAATATGTAAGCAATGAAGGTCAGGAGACCACGACGTCTTACATACCTCCCTCCTTCTGACAAAATTTTTGTCTGGGGTTTGTAAGTGCCGAGGAAAACACTGACAAAATCAGGCAAAAATTGTTCTTTTAGATTTTCCGATAAAGTTTTCTCAGCCATTCTTAACAATTTTTTCTGATGATTTCTTTATAGCTATTGTCTCTATTTTTCAATTCTACAATCTATGTTTTGTTGTTAGGCAAGTATAGACTTTACAAAGGTTGTTATTCTATGGCCGGCGGGTGTGGCCGAGAAGTTCTAGGCGCTTCAGTCTGGAACCGCGCGACCGCTACGGTCGCAGGTTCGAATCCTCCCTCGGGCATGGATGTGTGTGATGTCCTTAGGTTAGTTAGGTTTAAGTAGTTCTAAGTTCTAGGGGACTGATGACCTCAGATGTTAAGTCCCATAGTGCTTAGAGCCATTTGAACCATTTGTTATTCTTTGTCGTTGCCAGTACATGTCTCTGTTTTTCTTTTTCATTTCCAAAAATTTGTTTTTACAATATTAATTTTTCTAAACTTGTTAGTGTACAGTGTATCATGTTTTAATGTGGTTATATCTTTTCTTTAGTTAATCTTCGCATGAATGTTCGCAAAAGCTCTGTTGTGTGACTTTGTTTTATTTATTTCGGCTCTATCTTTTTTTTGTGTGTCACTGTTTTCTTTGTGTAAGTATGAAGAAGCGTTTCCTCTTAATTCTATCCTCAGTATTAATATTATTAACCCCAAAAAGATGTTTTTCAATGTTACTTAAAGAAGAAAAATCCTGCATAAATCCTTTTCTAATTTTACATGTAAAAGAAATAAATAGATTTTCCATGAGTTTGTGAGATTATATAACTAAACTAACTAAGTTTCTTTACAAAAGGTTTTAAGGTATCTATAAATTATGGACTTTACATACATAATAAAAATAATAACTTTTACAAAAAATAAAAAACATAATTTTACAAATATATCATTTTCTTAACTCACTCTACATTTGTGTTTTATTGGTCTTTTCCTTTTTTTTTTTTTTTTTTTTTTTTTTGCTGCATCAGTTTCTGTGCTCGACGATCCCCACTGAAATACTGGAAGGCGTCGACTCATTTGTATGGGTGTCACAAATCATGAGAGAAGCACTCTAGCCTGTGATGCCGGGTCCTACTTGTTGACTTTGTCGTCATGGAGTGGTACTTTTAACCGATGATGATGACTGTGGTTTACTGCATAAACAGTGGTGTCTTGGTACTCCTTTGCTGTCTCACCTGGGACGGTATGGCAGTTCAATGATTGTAGTTGACTACCGACGATCGTCATCCAATATTGTGCTGTGACGTCTTGGTACTTCACACCTGGTTCGGTATGGCAATTTGATGATGTGGTAGGGAGAATACTGTTCATTTTGCTGACTTTGTTTCTAGATAATGTTGGTTGGTACTACCTAATATTCCGTTTGCCGTTCGCTTGTATTTGTTTGACGATTCAAGGTTTATTTTTGGAGAGGTGGTTGTAGTAGTTGCCATGCCTCAAACTTCATGGAAAGACGTTTGTAGCAATTTGCTTTGTAGGACAGGAGAGAAAGGTATCTTGCTGTCTTCTGCCCTTCTTCATCTTGCATCTTCTTCTCTTCTTTCTTGCATTCTTCTGTTCTTCTTGGGCTAGGAATATGTGAATTTTAGTGTAGGAGTGATATAGGATTTATAGTAACCGACTGCCTTTCGAAATGTTACTTGATGAGTTTGTAGATCTTAGTAATTTTTTTGTACCATGATTGTCGTCTCGTCGTATTATGATTCTCTCCATGCTCTTCCGTTGTGTAGCAGTGTCGCAACATGTGAAATGTCCGAGCTGTGCTTTGTCCTCCTGAAGTCCAACCTGGTTTCCAGTGTGGCGTTGATCTTCATGTTGTTGTTATTGCCCTAAGTGCTTTCTCAGCACGTCTGTACCCTCTCCGTCGCTATCTCGTAGCATCTGGTGTTAAGGGAGCTGGTGATTGGTGTTGGTGGCCATGTCCCTCTGACGAGTAGAAATATTTACAATTTTTGTTTTACATATATTTGTTATTTACAAAAAAAACACTGATTTTATATAATGCAAAAATTTTCTGATAGTGGCAAAAATTATTGTATATATACGATTTCTTTTCTTCATTCTAATTATATCCTACCACTTCTTCATTCTTTTAATTGTTGTGTACCATTTATTGTTAGTGTGCATGTTGTATTGTACTTGATACTACAAGAGACTGTTAGTGTGTATTGTGTCTCTCTTTCTTTTAATTAATGTGTTATTTTGTTGAACTATTAATTTAACTTTTATTTAGCGGTTAGTATAAGACAGGGGGGACTTTAGTTTGCCTAACCTCTTCCGCGTTTTTCAATTCAATCTTTACGTTTTGCAGTATTCGGTGGCCTAACTTCTACATCTGGTTTCTCTTTGCTGTGTTGTTCTTGACTCTGTGGACCATGATTTCCTCTGTAGTTATTCGCGCCCTGGCCTCGCCAGTTGCTGTTTCTGACATCGTGACCCCTTTCAAAGTACCCTTGACCGTTGGTACTTTGATTCCTAAACCCATATCCGCCACTGAATGAGTGTCCATTACCGTTCCTATTTCGGTACCAATTATTCTGGTTATCGTTTTTATGCCAATTGTCTCCATTGTGCCACTGTCCTTGTCTGTTAAATTGCAAGCAAGACTTTTCCATATGCATAACTCATATTTTAAACTGTTTTTATTAGGTCGATTTCTTGTCTGCTTGACAACTCAGTACAAATTTTGAAAGTATTACACTAACTTCCTGATGAACAAGAGACTTCAAACTTTCAACACGGCTCATAACTGGATGACAAAACAATATTAACTCGCTTTTGTGTCTGGTGTGTGGCGGACGATACTTTGTGTGTCACTGATGTTTCCCTCTCTGCTTGTTCTAGACATCAATGTATTGCTGTAAGAACAGTTCCTGGTAAGACTACATGTGAGCTTCATTATCTCTAATTTTTATCTTCATGGTCTTTTCGTAAGATACACAGAGAAGGAAGCGATGTATAGGCTAACTCAGGAGAAGAGAAACTAAATAAACCTGAAATTTACAACAAGTACCTGTTGTAATCCCATCAATATATTTGAAATCGATTGAAAAATTTTACACATATTAAGATTAAAAAGAAGATAGTAATGATTTAAATAAAATAACTTTTAAAAACACATTTTTAAATCAGACAAAAAGTATTAAATAACTACCACCATAAAGATTCCTAATTGCATAGAGATAGTCCTAAAAGTTTGCCCCTGTAAATTTTTAATAGAAAACTTGCAAAATTGAAAATGTGAAATGTGGGATGCTTACAATAGTTGATAGTGGTTGTAGAGAGTAGCTGTCTTTGAGAAAAATAACGTAACAGTTCATATCATTAGCAGTATAATAAAATTGTTCATGACTTCGGTGAACTATTCAAGCAGCAGTTATCTACTGCATGCATCCCACATTGTTCGTTTTAAATTTTACAGGTATTCTCATGGCCATTAAAAATTTATTAGCAAAAATTTCCAGTACTGAATGTGGTTATAAATCTGCATAGTTCTAGGAGAAATTACTTTGTACATTTTAGTCTGTTTTAAAAACATTTATATAAAAAAGTTATTATTTAGGCAAGTATAGTTAGGTTTAGCAAATAATGCAGAAGCATTATATCTACATTTAAAGGATGTTAAAAGTCTTACATCCACCATTTTATCACATTTTGTATAGTTTTAACAAATAAGTCACTATTCATAAATTTGAAAAAGTTCTCAAAATCATTATTTGCATTCATAGATTTTAGTACATTAATCTCAATATGTAGTTTCATCCAGGGAGCTTATATGAAAGATACGATTCTATGAACATCTTAATACTAATTTAAGATGCAAATATTATTTTTGATTATGAATAACTCATCACACAAAGCAGAAATTAATTTCTTTTGCAAACCGGTTTTGTTATTACGAAATGGTGGTGCTACTTTTTTTCAAAACATAAGGGCAAAGCAGAATGACAGTCCAGAATTTTCTCGGAATATGCAAGATGTTTTTCTAAAATGTTTACTGAGTGAGGTGACGCAGTGGTTAACTACTTCAGAGGATGAGAGTTCAAACCGTGTGCAGCCATCCTGATTTAGGTATTGCTAGATTCAAGTCAAATGCCAGGATGGTTCCTTTGAAAGGGTGCAGCCGACTTCCGTCCCCATTCTTCCCTAGTCCGATGGGACCATTGACTTTGCTGTTTGGTCCCCTCCCCAAGATCAACCAACCAACAAACCTAGTGTTTCATACGTCAGACTAATTTTTTTAGTCAGAAGGTTCGTCGCTTTCTCGTTCAACCCATGCAAAACCTGATGCTGGAAGATACTGCATCATTTCCCAACTGTGAAAGCTAGTAACATCAAGCTATGTAACGTAAGATTCATTGGTTTGATCATCATAAGGAGCTAGAACCTATTGTTTGCAACAACATGTCTACATTAGCAATGAACAAACCTACCTCTAAAGCCTTGTGCAATAAACTGAAATTGTTCAGTGTCAGTAATAAGCTGTAATTTTGATCTAGCAGGTTTCAGAACAACACCCCATGCTAAGCTAGCTTGACGTAATATAATTATCAAGACCTATTTCATATGTTTTAATACACTCCTGGAAATGGAAAATAGAACACATTGACACCGGTGTGTCAGACCCACCATACTTGCTCCGGAAACTGCGAGAGGGCTGTACAAGCAATGATCACACGCACGGCACAGCGGACACACCAGGAACCGCGGTGTTGGCCGTCGAATGGCGCTAGCTGCGCAGCATTTGTGCACCGCCGCCGTCAGTGTCAGCCAGTTTGCCGTGGCATACGGAGCTCCATCGCAGTCTTTAACACTGGTAGCATGCCGCGACAGCGTGGACGTGAACCGTATGTGCAGTTGACGGACTTTGAGCGAGGGCGTATAGTGGGCGTGCGGGAGGCTGGATGGACGTCCGCCGAATTGCTCAACACGTGGGGCGTGAGGTCTCCACAGTACATCGATGTTGTCGCCAGTGGTCGGCGGAAGGTGCACGTGCCCGTCGACCTGGGACCGGACCGCAGGATGCACGCCAAGACCGTAGGATCCTACGCAGTGCCGTAGGGGACCGCACCGCCACTTCCCAGCAAATTAGGGACACTGTTGCTCCTGGGGTATCGGCGAGGACCATTCGCAACCGTCTCCATGAAGCTGGGCTACGGTCCCGCACACCGTTAGGCCGTCTTCCGCTCACGCCCCAACATCGTGCAGCCCGCCTCCAGTGGTGTCGCGACAGGCGTGAATGGAGGGACGAATGGAGACGTGTCGTCTTCAGCGATGATAGTCGCTTCTGCCTTGGTGCCAATGATGGTCGTATGCGTGTTTGGCGCCGTGCAGGTGAGCGCCACAATCAGGACTGCATACGACCGAGGCACACAGGGCCAACACCCGGCATCATGGTGTGGGGAGCGATCTCCTACACTGGCCGTACACCACTGGTGATCGTCGAGGGGACACTGAATAGTGCACGGTACATCCAAACCGTCATCGAACCCATCGTTCTACCATTCCTAGACCGGCAAGGGAACTTGCTGTTCCAACAGGACAATGCACGTCCGCATGTATCCCGTGCCACCCAACGTGCTCTAGAAGGTGTAAGTCAACTACCCTGGCCAGCAAGATCTCCGGATCTGTCCCCCATTGAGCATGTTTGGGACTGGATGAAGCGTCGTCTCACGCGGTCTGCACGTCCAGCGCGAACGCTGGTCCAACTGAGGCGCCAGGTGGAAATGGCATGGCAAGCCGTTCCACAGGACTACATCCAACATCTCTACGATCGTCTCCATGGGAGAATAGCAGCCTGCATTGCTGCGAAAGGTGGATATACACTGTACTAGTGCCGACATTGTGCATGCTCTGTTGCCTGTGTCTATGTGCCTGTGGTTCTGTCAGTGTGATCATGTGATGTATCTGACCCCAGGAATGTGTCAATAAAGTTTCCCCTTCCTGGGACAATGAATTCACGGTGTTCTTATTTCAATTTCCAGGAGTGTATATCAGTTCTGGAAGTTTTCGAATACATGCAGTAGCACATCAATTTTCAAATACAGATCAGAGTACACTCCTAGTGTCTTACACTTGAATGAATGCCATTCATTTTACGCTCTTAGAGATTCATCTTCTGTAATAGTTTCGCTTGTTAATCAACTTTTAAATTTTTTCTAGTAAAAGAAACTCATCACCCGCATATTCGAAAGAAAATATCCTTTGTGTTTAATTAGATTAAACTCTGTCGTTTGGACACAGTGTATCATCATGTCAGATTAAACTCTGTCGTTCGGAAAATACTTGCTTACTATGCTGACATCACCTGCTTCTAAATGTGGACCTGGTTCTACTACAGTACTTGCTAAAAAATTAATCTTGTCTGTAAATTAGAATCTTATATTACAAAATCTTGTGTCATGGATTACAACAAGTTTTTTGATAATAACTTATATTCTACAAGTTTGATGTTGTTAGTGAAATGTGTCGTAGATTTACTGTTAATTCTTTATCACAGTGTATCATCATGTCAGATTAAACTCTGTCGTTCGGAAAATACTTGCTTACTATGTTGACATCATCTGCTTCTAAATGTGGAACTTGTTCTACTACAGCACTTGCTAAAAAATTAAACTTGTCTGTAAATTAGAATCTTATATTACAAAATCTTGTGTCATGGATTACAACAAGTTTTTTTGATAATAACTTATATTCTACAAGTTTGATGGTGTTAGTGAAATGTGTCGTAGATTTACTGTTAATTCTTTATCACAGTGTATCATCATGTCAGATTAAACTCTGTCGTTCGGAAAATACTTGCTTACTATGTTGACATCATCTGCTTCTAAATGTGGGCCTTGTTCTACTACAGCACTTGCTAAAAAATTAAACTTGTCTGTAAATTAGAATCTTATATTACAAAATCTTGTGTCATGGATTACAACAAGTTTTTTTGATAATAACTTATATCCTACAAGTTTGATGGCGTTAGTGAAATGTGTCGTAGATTTATTCTTAATTCTTTATCACAGCGTATCATCATGTCTTCACATATGCTCGTGATCAGAACTGCTCAATTTGTGAAGTACAGTGGGTACTTAAAACTAGGTCTATATTTCAAGTTGCATCTATTATGTGCAGCTCTTCTACATACACTGGTAAAATGACAGTGATCCCTGTGTTTTTTCTCCCTGCTGAAACCCTTCATGACAAATATGATAAGATTTTGCTGATCGAGATTCTAGTTCTTATTTTCAGCTTATATTCGTCTTTTTATTTTGCAGTAGGATTTGTTTTCAGTCTTAGCAATTAAACAGATTTTTGGTCTGTGAAACATTTCTCATAATCCCTACCTCTGTATAATTTAAAATCTGAATATTGATGATTGTAACTATAATGCAAGTAATACAATATGTTGAAATGTGTATGAACATGTATCTGATCACAATGTGAACCACAATTTCAATAACATCTGCTTGCAGCATGCATTAACTTTCTGTGTATAGGTACAACACGTATTTTTTGATTGTTTCTGAAGTTGATAAATTTAACATATCACTCTTCCTACTAGGTATTATGCTATTAAATAGTGTGAAATGTTACCAGTTGGTTAGATTTTCAGCTAACTTTAATCTTTAATGAAAGTAATAAGGACACATTCACACAGTACGACAGACGTGAAGAGCAGTAATGCTAAAATGAACTAACCAGTTCACCAGTTCGTAGTATTAACAGACTGACAAGTTTCTCACGATTGTGTTTTGTGACATGTAACTGAACAACCACGAAGCCCTTTTAATCTTCCTTTCCTTATCTCTTCTCAAGACCCACCCCTTCTCCTCCTCTTTAACCTCCTCCTCCTCCTGCTTCTATTTCTTTGCTTACTACCTGACAGTCAGTCACTCATCAGAATACTCGATCCCACACAGATTAAGAGATAGATTCATTTTGCTTTTCTAATATATATACACGCTTCAATTCATTAGGAAACAGTTTGCCAGAGAAGCTTAATTCGTCTTGACACATAATAGACATGTTTCTTTACTGGAAGCAAATAACTGTAATCTCCCATTTGAATCAAGAATCATCTTTTGACTGAATGTTTATCACAGCACATTTATTTTGAATAGCCTTCTGCACTGCCCCACATAAAATCCTTTGTTCTGAGATTATCACAGGATTTTACTGTTCCTTTTAATGCCCAACCTGAATCTCCTCTTGAAATCTTTCTGTTTTCTTTAAAAGTATGTCTCTTATGTTTTCTTGATACACTCAAAGCTAATTTCTGACTGCAATAAATTGGAATTCTTTGTATTTATGAGAATTTCTTTTACTTCACCTGACTTAGGCAGAATAAAGTTCCAAAAAGATTATTTTGAGAAGTAGATGAATTTTTTAAAATCTATTCACAACTATCGAAATCAGGTTTCAGGTAAGTGTCTAGGACCCTTTAACTCTATCAGATTGTCTTACATACTTGTACTTGGAACCAGAAACAGAGTCCAGATTACCGATTTCTTGCTGATATTGTCTTAATTTAAGCCTCCACAAAGATGGTTCACACACTATTAAACTTTAATGCTTTTCCATAATCTCATCTATTGCAAAAAGTAGCTTATTACAATTTGAGTAAATCTGTTAAACGTCTTCAGTGACCAATAAAGTTTTGACAGGTAAATATGCGTTAATAAGGTCGAACTAACAATGAATAGCATTTGTAGGTAAACAGTATACAAGTTTAATGACATTTCCTTAATGTACTTCATTGTACTGAATCACAAACAGTTCAGTGTAATAGATACATTAATATTTATCATATAGGTCAAAAGCAATCAAGTGTTCACATTTTGTAAAGCAGTCTTTCTTGAGCAGCTGGATTATTCTAATAATTATGTTTTAATAGCTGTTTCGATCATCACCAATACCAGGACTTTGTATGTGAAAACTAAACTCGCCTATGAATTAAACTAAGAATCACAAGAGGCAACTTTCAGGGAACGAACATTAATTTCTATGACAGTTCCACTAAGTGATACCTTACGAATGATGTGTCAGCTACTGTGGGAGTCACAAAAAATGAAGGAGAGAGGTTGCGATGGCCGGTGTCAGGAATCCAAAATGATCTGTATGTAACACTTGCAGATTAACTGAATACTGTTTCTAAAAGGGAAAGAAACACAATTTAAATTCTACATCTACACCTACACCCACATTTATACTCCGAAAGCCACCCAACGGTGTGTGGCGGAGGGCACTTTACGTGCCACTGTCATTACCTCCCTTTCCTGTTCCAGTCGCGTATGGTTCGCGGGAAGAACGACTGCCGGAAAGCCTCCGTGCGCGCTCGAATCTCTCTAATTTTACGTTCTTGATCTCCTCGGGAGGTGTAGGTACGGGGAAGCAATATATTCGATACCTCATCCAGAAACGCACCCTCTCGAAACCTGGACAGCAAGCTACACCGCGATGCAGAGCGCCTCTCTTGCAGAGTCTGCCACTTGAGTTTGCTAAACATCTCTGTAACGCTATCACGCTTACCAAATAACCCTGTGACGAACCGCGCCGCTCTTCTTTGGATGTTCTCTATCTCCTCTGTCAACCCGACCTGGTACGGATCCCACACTGGCGAGCAATACTCAAGTATAGGTCGAACGAGTGTTTTGTAAGCCACCTCCTTTGTTGATGGACTACATTTTCTAAGGACTCTCCCAATGAATCTCAACCTGGCACCCGCCTTACCAACAATTAATTTTATATGATCATTCCACTTCAAATCGTTCCGCACGCGTACTCCCAGATGTTTTACGGAAGTACCTGCTACCAATGTCTGTTCCGCTATCATATAATCATACAATAAAGGATCCTTCTTCCTGTGTATTCGCAATACGTTACATTGGTCTATGTTAAGGGTCAGTTGCCACTCCCTGCAGTAAGTGCCTATCCGCTGCAGATCTTCCTGCATTTCGCTGCAATTTTCTAATGCTGCAACTTCTCTGTATGCTACAGCATCATCCGCGGAAAGCCGCATGGAACTTTCGACACTATCTACTAGGTCATTTATATATATTGTGAAAAGCAATGGTCCCATAACACTCCCCTGTGGCACGCCAGAGGTTACTTTAACGTCTGTAGACGTGTCTCCATTGAGAACTACATACTGTGTACTGCTAAAAACTGTTCAATCCAGCCACACAGCTGGTCTGATATTCCGTAGGCTCTTACTTTATAAGGCGACAGTGCGGAACTGTATCGAACGCCTTCCGGAAGTCAAGGAAAATGGCATCTACCTGGGAGCCTGTATCTAATATTTTCTGGGTCTCATGAACAAATAAAACGAGTTGGGTCTCACACGATCGGTGTTTCCGGAATCCATATTGATTCCTACAGAGTAGATTCTGGGTTTCCAGAAACGACATGATACGCGAGCGGGAAACATGTTCTAAAATTCTACAACAGATCGATGTCAGAGATATGGGTCTATAGTTTTGCACATCCGCTCGACGACCCTTCTTGAAGGCCGGGGCTACCTGTGCTCTTTTCCAATCATTTGGAACCTTCCGTTCCTCTAGAGACTTGCGGTACACGGCTGTTAGAAAGGGGCCAAGTTCTTTCGCGTACGCTGTGTAGAATCGAACTGGTATCCCGTCAGATCCAGTGGAATTTCCTCTGTTGAGTGATTTCAGTTGCTTTTCTATTCCTTGGACACTTATTTCGATGTCAGACAACTCTGTCTTCGTGGAGATGTGGCGCTGCCTGCTCTTTCGACAGATGCGCAGGTCAGCGCCTTCTTGATGCTATTTCGTAGTGCTGCGATGGTAAGTGTGCTGTCGATGCTGTAGGACTGCACAATGAACAGGACTCGACATTGTTAGTCTTATTGTATAGCCTTATAATATGCGCTAACAAGCATACGTGTACACAGGGCATACGTACAAAAGTAAATTTTACGCCCATACCTTTAGTTCTTCTAACTATTGTCGAATTCGGCTTTTATTTACTCTACGGCATTAAACTGTAAATCATACATACTTTGACACTGTCGACAAACTTAAGCTCCTTATCACTGATAACTGTGGTTCTTTCTGGTAGATATACGATGAAGTTCATCAAATTAAACAGCAGTGCTAATCCAAATTTCGCATTGGTTCATGTTGTGTGCAGAATCAGATGCTTTTCTCCTTTCGCTGATGCTGATAGCCCTTAAATACATATTACACTTGCACTTAAACTTTATTCAGCTGCTTCTAATTCTAGAAAATAGAAGCAGAAGAATCGCTGCTTTCTTGAATTACAAGACGTTATTTATAGAAAATACGAAGTATGTAATGCATACTAGAGTTAAATGTTGTAATTCAACATCTCTCGATGACACATGCTGATAGTACAAATGATTATGTCATCGACAGCATTAATGAATTACTACTATGAGCGGCTGCTTGCCCACCTGTATTCAAACAATTGTTGATGCAATCTACAAGAGTGTCATGTTGACCTAAAGGCAAGAACGAATAGCGTTGACCTCGTCAGCTGTGAGCTGTGTAGTTTCATCGTTTTTTGTGCTGTGGTGACGATTTAATGCATACAGTTCAGTTAAGATGTTTTTATAGCTGGTCGTTAAACAGAAAAGGAGTTTTGTCGTTCTACTAAAACATCTGCTTCGAGCTTCTGTACACGTCAGGGGATGAAAATTCGTTTATTGAACCACCACTGGATCATAAACAAAGTAGGCCTAGGATTGGGAGTAATGAAAAGCTATACTGGCCGATCAACTGCGGTAATTATATTTTTATGTTGTAGAACATGATGTATTATCCTCCTCTCTCCTAAAATAGTGTTGGGTGAGATAAAGCATTGCTTTATCATAGTTATGTACTGCCTAATGCCATATTAAAGGTCTCTATAGCCTCAGAGATTGAGTGACAATATGTTTGTGTGTGTGAGGTGTGGCAATAACATTGTAGCACTTTGAGGATTCATTGTGCCTTGCACCAAGTGAGTACAAAGATAGAACTTCAATCGTATTTGGATGGTAAATGGAACGAGAAGGATTGCTGTAGAAGGTATGTAATGATTGGCTGCTTCGTTGTTAATGGCTAGCTAAATACTGGACTGTGATTGGGAGAACGAAGTGTGTGTGTGTGTGTGTTTGTGTGTGTCTGTGTAATGACGAAGATATGTACGTTGTGTAATTGCTGTCAAAAGCATTCTGCCATCGCTCTATGCGTTGCTGCCCGCATGTAGACGTCTAGGGCATTTGATATTACGGGTACGTATATCGTGTGCCAAAAGTCCCGTAGAAATACTACATACTTAAATCTGTCGGAGTTTTCAATCTACCCTCGAACGCTAGCAGGAAATACTACATTTCAGTCAAAGAACATGTACTCTTTCGACACTAGTCCTTAAGTAGTGTTACAATGATGCATTTTGCAGTGTAAATTTTTCGAAATGATGGGTTTTGTAACACACACCTCTGCATCGTGGACGACGGTACCTCAGATTCGTTTGTCGATTATTATTTCCCAATTGGCCAATCATCACTAATAGATTCATTGAATTTACCGATTTAGTTTGAAAATTATTTACGAACTCCTTCACGTCATGTAGATAACAATACAGAAGTTATTGTCAACAATTAATGATAGATTACAAAATTTACAGATTATTGTTGGAACTGCTCTTTCGCCAAAAATGTCAAGATATAGTCTGAATCCTAAAAATCCTGTATGCCACTACACATATCGAATTTCTTCACACTCAGACATCAGGTATGCCGTGAACACGGTGCCAATGCTTAAACTAAACATGATCTCGGGATGGAGGCAATTTCGCCCCTGTTATGCCGAAACACACATATTTCGAACAACGATAATCCATAAATCATTGTCACTAGGCAATGATTACTTTTACTACTGAATACACGTTAATCACTTACTGTTAGCAGAACTGTTAGTATACAACATGCAGCCACACTAAAGAACAATCTTAAAATGTCAAAAATAGTAAAAAAATTCAACGTTTAAAGATAAAGGATGCTCACAGCTTGCCTAAAGGAAAGTTGTTAACATAGTTATCATATTTATATCCAGCAGGCTTTGAATTGGGAGATATTTTAGTGTTTTGTTCAGAGACGCTAAGAATTATTTCTTTTGCACCCTTGTTACTCGAAATAGTTGTGTTTAAATTTCATTTTTCAACATAACATGACTTGGCTCCTGCTGCAGACACAAGACTCTTATCCATATGAAAGCTTTGTGACATGAGTAGTTACATTTCTCGCGAGATCTATGCATTTTTTATCACGCGTAGTGAAACTCGAACGTGGGGACTGTCACCTGAACCTTTGGCTGTGGATTCTACAGACTTTCATTAAGAGGAAGACGCCACGTTTACTCAACGGCCTTATAATCATTACAAGGGCGGTTCGTGGATATTAACACAGCTCCAAAACCAGATACGATACTCTTTATGCAAAATTAGCCTGTATACAAAGCTCTGAATTGTTGAAACCCGCAATATCGCAACATAAATTACGTAAGGAAGGAGTAAATTCAGAGTAGAACAAAATATTTCTCACCAGACTTTTTATCTGAAAATCGTAGTCAGGAGTATTTTTATTTGTCAAATTGAATGAGAACACGCCTCTAAACGAAATCGCTAAAATAGTAAAGCAAACTACAGATCGTTTGTAAGAGGGGTCCGTTTCCGAACGCTATGTGCCATGAAAAGCAAAGCTGATGAATGCGTTCCCAGTCTGAACGGGTTTTTCAGTTGGTGCCGCCAATCCTGATGCTGTCGGTTTTATGGGTGTAAGCTGCTTTGCGGGATGCTGAATGCTAAAAAATAAACTTTTGATGTTCTGGGGCGAGTGCAAAGCTCTGGCGATAAGCCGATAGCTTGCCTCCGCTTCTACTGAAAACGAGAGCACAGTTTTGTACGCCGTATTTCTTTACAACTCTTTCCGTCACAGTTGTTTGGCATTGCTGCCTGTAGAAGACTTCATTCAAAAGCTTCAACATAGTGAGGGCCGCTACTGTCAGAAGTGACTCCCACCTCCAGAGTCATCTGAGGGGAAGTAATTAAGAGGCAGCATTGGTTATATTTTCTGAGTGTACTCATATAGTGAAAATGCAGGAGTAGGTTTATTAATTAATAAAAAAAATAGGAGTGCGAGTAAGCTATTACAAACAGCATAGTGAACACATTATTGTGGCCAAGATAGACACGAAGCCCACGTCTACCACAGTAGTACAAGTTACTGGAAGTACAAGATACTGGAAGGTTTCAGATAGATTATACAGGGTGTTACAAAAAGATAGGGCCAAACTTTCAGGAAACATTCCTCACACACAAATAAAGAAAAGATGTTATGTGGACATGTGTCCGGAAACGCTTAATTTCCATGTTAGAGCACATTTTAGTTTCGTCAGTATGTACTGTACTTCCTCGATTCACCGCCTGTTGGCCCAATTGAAGGAAGGTAATGTTGACTTCGGTGCTTGTGTTGACATGCGACTCATTGCTTTACAGTACTAGCATCAAGAACATCAGTACGTAGCATCAACAGGTTAGTGTTCATCTAGAACGTGGTTTTTGCAGTCAGTGCAATGTTTACAAATGCGGAGTTGGCAGATGCCCATTTGATGTATGGATTAGCACGGGGCAATAGCCGTGGCGCGGTACGTTTGTATCGAGACAGATTTCCAGAACGATGGTGTCCCGACAGGAAGACGTCCGAAGCAATTGATCGGCGTCTTAGGGAGCACGGAACATTCCAGCCTATGACTCGCGACTGGGGAAGACCTAGAACGACGAGGACACCTGCAATGGACGAGGCAATTCTTCGTGCAGTTGACGATAACCCTAACGTCAGCGTCAGAGAAGTTGCTGCTGTACAAGGTAATGTTGACCACGTCACTGTATGGAGAGTACTACGGGAGAACCAGTTGTTTCTGTACCATGTACAGCGTGTGCAGGCACTATCAGCAGCTGATTGGCCTCCTTGGTACACTTCTGCGAATGGTTCATCCAACAATGTGTCAATCCTCATTTCAGTGCAAATGTTCTCTTTACGGATGAGGTTTCATTCCAACGTGATCAAATTGTAAATTTTCACAATCAACATGTGTGGGCTGACGAGAATCCGCACGCAGTTGTGCAATCACGTCGTCAACACGGATTTTCTGTGAACGTTTGGGCAGACATTGTTGGTGATGTCTTGATTGGGCCCCATGTTCTCCCACCTATGCTCAATGGAGCACGTTATCATGATTTCATACGGGATACTCTACCTGTGCTGCTAGAACATATGCCTTCACAAGTACGACACAACATGTGGTTCATGCACGATGGAGCTCCTGCACATTTCAGTCGAAGTGTTCGTACGCTTCTCAACAACAGATTCGGTGACCGATGAATTGGTAGAGGCGGACCAATTCCATGGCCTCCACGCTCTCTGACCTCAACCCTCTTGACTTTCATTTATGGGGGAATTTGAAAGCTCTTGTCTACGCAACCCCGGTACCAAATGTAAAGACTCTTCGTGCTCGTATTGCGGACGGCTGTGATACAATACGTCATTCTCCAATGCTGCATCAGCGCATCTGGGATTCCATGCGACGGAGGGTGGATGCATGTATCCTCGCTAACGTAGGACATTTTGAACATTTCCTGTAACAAAGTGTTTGAAGTCACGATGGTACGTTCTGTTGCTGTGTGTTTCCATTCCATGATTAATGTGATTTGAAGAGAAGTAATAAAATGAGCTTTAACATGGAAAGTAAGCGTTTCTGGACACATGTCTACATTCCATATTTTCTTTTTTTGTGTGTGAGGAATGTTTCCTGAAAGTTTGGCCGTACCTTTTTGTAACACCCTGTATAATGGTAAGACAGAGGTTTAGGAACCAGGTTTTAAATTGGAAGAAACTTCCAGGAGCAGATGTGGACTCTGACCACACTATATTGGTTATGATCTGTAGATTAAAACTGAAGAAACTGCAAAAAGGTGGGAATTTCAGGAGATGGGATTTGGACAAACTGACAGAACCAGAGGAAGAGAGTTTCAGGGAGAGCATAAGGGAACAGTTGACAGGAATGGGGGAAAGAAATACAGTAGAAGAAGAATGGGTAGCTTTGAGGGATGAAGTAGTGAAGGCAGCAGAGGATCAAATAGGTAAAAAGACGAGGGGTAGTAGAAATCCTTGGGTAACAGAACATATATTGAATTTAATTGATGAAGGGAGAAAATATAAAAATGCAGTAAATGGAGCAAGCAAAAAAAAAAAAAAAAATACAAACCTCTCAAAAATGAGATCGACAGGAATTGCAAAATAGCTAAGCAGAGATGGCTAAAGGACAAATGTAAGGGGTAAGATAGATACTGCCTACAGGAAAATTAAAGAGACCTTTGGAGAAAAGAGAACCACTTGTATGAATATCAAGAGTTCGGATGGAAACCCAGTTCTAGGCAAAGAAGGGAAATCGGAAAGATGGGAGGAGTATATAGATGGTCTATACAAGGGCGAGGTACTTGAGGACAATATTATGGAAATGGGAGAGGATGTAGATGAAGATGAAATGGGAGACATGATACTGCTTGAAGAGTTTGACAGAGCACTGAAAGTCGAAACAGGGGCCCGGGAGTAGACAATATTCCATTAGAACTACTGTTAGCCTTGGGAGAGCCAGGCCTAACGAAACTCTACCATCCGGTAGGCAAGGTGTTTGAGACAGGCGAAATACCCTCAGACTTCAAGAAGAAGAATAATTCCAATCCCAAAGAAAGCAGGTGTTGACAGATGTGAAAATTGGCGAACTATCAGTTTAATACGTTATGGCTGCAAAATACTAAAGCGAATTCTTTATAGAGGAATGGAAAAACTGGTAGAAGCCGACCTCCAGGAAGATCAGTTTGGATTCCTTAGGAATGTTGGAACACGTGAGGCAATACTGACCCTACGACTTGTCTCAGATTAAGGAAAGGCAAACCTACATTTCTAGCATTTGTAGACATAGAGAAAGCTTTTGACAAGACTGGAATACTCTCTCTCAAATTCTGAAAGGGAAGCAGTGGTTGGGAAGGGAATTAGACAGGGTTGTTCAATCTGCATATTGAGCAAGCAGTAAAGGAAACAAAAGAAAAATTCAGAGTAGGAATTAAACTCCATAGATAAGAAATAAAAACTTTGAGTTCGATGAAATTGTAATTATGCCAGATATAGCAAAGGACGTGGAAGAGCAGTTCAACGGAATGGACAGTGTCTTGAAAGTAGGATATAGGTTGAACATCAACAAAAGCAAAACGAGTATAATGGAATGTAGTCGAATTAAGTCGGGTGACGCTGACGGAATTAGATTACGAACTGAGACACTTAAAGTAGTAGATGAGTTTTGCTATTTGGGGAGCAAAATAACTGATGATAGTCGAAGTAGAGAGGATATAAAATGTAGACTGGCAATTGCAAGGAAAGCGTTTCTGGAGAAGAGAAATTTGTTAACGTCGAGTATAGATTTAAATGTCAGCAAGTCGTTCCTGGAAGTGTAGCCATGGATGGACGATAAATGGTTTGGAGAAGAAGAGAATAAAAGCTTTCAAAACGTCGTGCTACGAAGAATGCTGAAGATTAGATAGATAGATCACATAACTGATGAGGAGGTACTGAATAGAATTTTGGAGAAGAGAAATTTGTGGCACAACTTGACTAGAAGAAGGGATCGGTTGGTAGGACATGTTCTGAGGCATCAAGTGATCACCAATTTGGTATTGGAGGGCTGCGTGGAGGGTAAAAATTGCAGAGGGAGACCAAGTGATTAATACGCTAAGCAGTTTCAGAAGGATGTAGGTTGCTTAGGTACTGGGAGATGAAGAAACTTGCACAGGATAGAGTAGCATGGAGAGCTGCATCACACCAGTCTCTGGACAGAAGACCACAAAAACAACAACTAGTAATTATTTAATTACCATCAGAAGTGGTCCATAATCTAGGCTACTATATTGTGCAATACTGTAACAGACGTTATTTGAAGATGCCGCATCCAGGCAGGATGGTGAAAATCTTGGCCTACATTATAGTAAGCTTACGGTGTGTGGTGGAAGGTACTTTGTGTGCGGTTGTCACTGCCCCCTTTTCGAGTTTCAGTGTGGAATGATGCTCGGGAATCTCCGTTGCTGGTAAGCCACCGTATCAACTCGAGTCTCTTTAACTTCATGGTCTTTCCGCGAGACGTACGTAGCGGGAAGGCAATATGTTAGTTGTCTCTTCATGGAATGAATGCCTCGAAAATTTAACATTAAATAGCATCGTGATGCACAATGCTTCTTTTGTAGCCTGTTTCACAGGAATTTGATTATCATCACCGTCACGCATTAGCGCTTACAAAATGAACATATAACGAAGCGGGAAGCTCTTTTTTGAATCATCTCTATTTCATCCATCAAGCCTGTCCTGTACGGATCCCAGACTGACTAGTAAAATGCAAGGACGGGTTGAACGAGGGTTTTGTAAGTTACCTTCTTTGAGGGTGAACTACACTTCATGGGGATTCTTGCAATGAGATTCAGCGTGGCGTCTATCTTTTCTTCGACCAGTGATTCCACTTTCAGTCGCTCGATATGAATACCCAAGTATTTGTACTGGATGTGACTAACTCCAGTGGTTTTGGGAAAACGTGTAATGAAACAATAACGGGCCTTTCTGCCTGTCTGTACTATATACGTTACATTGGTTTACGTTGGGGTTCAACTACCAGTACATAAACCAAGCGTCGGTGCTCTGCAAGTCTCCCAATATTTTGCTACGATGTTTACCGTTGCGACTCTTCTGCATACAGGGGGATTTTTCCAACCGTTTACAAACTTTAGGGATTGATCGATGAGAGGGTACGGAACAAAAAATGTCTAATGAACTTATGACCGGAAATGCATGGCTTCCATGCTAGAGACCATTTATTTAATCATACTTTGTTACAGATACTGCGGTAATACGCGCTGTACTATGCCGCCACAATTACAGTAACCATGATTTCTTACTAGAGGGTGGTACCGTTCCTCAGACGTCATGCCGTAGCGCCCTCTCCTGCCATGGTAATTTTTTAAGGTTGTGTCCGATTAACTTCTCTTTGTGACTCATCTTCTAGTGTATGTGATACAGTGTTGTACAAAATGGTTGCGTGTTCGATTCGAGAGCTTGCCAACACGGTGTCTACTTACGGAAAGGCAAATGGCAAAATGGCAGCGGGCAGCAAAGTTGTATCAGGAGACCTACTCCCGCGCAATCAGCATTCAGTGTTTGCAACCGTGTTTCGCCGTTTGTGTGAGACAGGGTCGTTTCAGGAAGCAGGAAATCATGAAGGGTGTGCCCGCAAAGTTCGGATACCAAACTTGGAAGAAAATGTGATTAACACTGTGGAAGGCGACCGCCGTGTCCGTACCAGGCAATTGGCCAGCTAGTACAGTGTAAACCAGACGACCATGTGGAACATTCTCCATAACAACTGTTACTATCTCTATTACTTACGGCGTATGCAGGGCTTACTAGCGACAGAGTTTGTACATCGGCAGCAGTTTTATCATTGGTTTCTTCCCCAGGCAACAACGATTCCGGGATTTGCGTAATCCATCCTATATACAGATGAGTCCACCGTTACGAGGACTGGTATCTTGAAATTTCATAACAGTCATCTGTGGGATAGTATGCAGAACCTCCATGATATGGTGAGAACGAATCATCAGCATCGGTGCAGCTAGAATGTGTGAACTGGGATAATTGGCGGCCGTATTTTGGGACCAGTCCTCCTTCCATCTACATCTACATCTATATCTACATGATTACTCTGCAATTCACATTTAAGTGCATGGCAGAGGGTTCATCGAACCACAATCATGCTATCTCCCTACCATTCCACTCCCGAACAGCACGCGCAAAAAACGAACACCTAAACATTTCTGTTCGAGCAATGATTTCTCTTATTTTATTTGGATGGTCATTCCCACCTATGTAGGTTGGGCTCAACAAAATATTTTCGCATTCGGAAGAGAAAGTTGATGACTGAAATTTCGTAAATATATCTGGCCGCGACGAAAAACGTCTTTGCTTTAATGACCTCCATCCCAACTCGCGTATCATATCTGCCACACTCTCTCCCCTATTACGTGATAATACAAAAGGAGCTGCCCTTTTTTGCACCCTTTCGATGTCCTCTGTCAATCCCACCTGGTAAGGATCCCACACCGCGCAGCAAGATTCTGACAGAGGACGAACGAGCGTAGTGTAAGCTGTCTCTTTAGTGGACTTGTTGCATCTTTTAAGTGTCCTGCCAATGAAACGCAACCTTTGGCTCGCCTTCCCCACAATATTATCTATGTGGTCTTTCCAAATGAAGTTGTTCGCAATTTTAATACCCAGGTACTTAGTTGAATTGACAGCCTTCAGAATTGTACTATTTATCGAGTAATCGAATTCCAACGGATGTCTTTTGGAACTCATGTGGATCACCTCACACTTATCGTTATTTTGCGTCAACTGCCACCTGCTACACCATACAGCAATCTTTTCTGAATCGCTTTTCAACTGATACTGGTCTTGGGATGACCTTACTAGACGGTAAATTACAGCATCATCTGCGAACAACCTAAGAGAACTGTTCAGATTGTCACCCAGGTCATTTATATAGATCAGGAACAGCAGAGGTCCCTGGACGCTTCCCTGGGGAACAACAGATATCACTTCAGTTTTACTCGATGATTTGCCGTCTATTACTACGAACTGCGACCTTCCTGACAGGAAATCACGAATCTAGTCGCACAACTGAGACGATACCTGTAAGGCCGGATCTTTCGTCATTTCTTGTGGGTGACTGCCTCTCGTGCTGGAAGAACTGCCGTTGATGATTCGAACGGTTATGTGGCTGCTGCATGATGGTGTCTACCCTAGTCGATGGATCAGACGAGGAGGTCCAGTTGCATGGCCTGCTCATTTACTGGATCTCAACCCGTAGTATATTTGGTTATGCGGCCATCTCAAAAGTGTCGTGTGTGCATAGCCCATTCCAGACGTGAAGACACTGGAGCAGCTTATTCATGCTGCCTTTACAGCATTTCCGGACATAAGTTAGTTAGATCTTTTTGTTCCGTATCCTCTCATTGATCAATCCCTAGAGTTTTTACACGGTGGAACAAAATCATCCTGTGTAACGCCATAATCCTCGTTTAATCTCATGGAGCTTTTGACTATACCAATTTCTGCACTGGTGTGCGAAACTTAAGGAAGAAGGTAACTTAATTTAAAGGAACAAGGTTCGATGAAACTTGGACCATATGTAGAAAGTGTGGTGTCACCGCCAGACACCATACTTGCTAGGTGGTAGCTTTAAATCGGCCGCGGTCCATTTAGTACATGTCGGACCCACGTGTCGCCACTGTGTGATCGCAGACCGAGCGCCACCACAAGGCAGGTCTCGAGAGACGGACTAGCTCTCGCCCCAGTTGTACGACGACTTTTCTAGCGACTACACTGATGAAGCCTTTCTCTCATTTGCCGAGAGACAGTTAGAATAGCCTTCAGCTAAGTCCATGGCTACGACCTAGCAAGGCGCCATTAACCATTTTAAGATAGAGTCTCACTTGTATCATCAAGGAATGCTGTATTCAAATGAAGGATTAAAAGTTAAGTATTATAGCAGCTACGTACTTTTCTTGCTACCATTCATTACGTATCCTGTTTCAGACATCTATCTACCCTACGTGAGATTACGCGTGCCTTTCGGCTACTTCAGTGTGGCGTAGCTGTCTTGTTACGCCACAACAGCTGGCGACGAGTCAACGGAAAGGGTCTTTTTCTTTCTAATTGCTTACATTTACTTGTGTCATGGCTTCCCCAGATGTACTGTCCGAATTTTATCGCTTGCAGAAGCAGCAGACGCAGGCGTTATTGGATGCCCTTGGACAGCTCGTCCAGGGTCAACATGCACTGCAACACGATGCGGCAGCCGCCGCTTCACCGCTACTGCAGCCACAACATGCAGTTGCACCGCCATTTCGCAAGTTTGACCCAACGCAAGAGACATGGACTGAGTGGTCACGCCAATTTGGATTTCATCTCGCCGCCTACAGAATTCAAGGTAACGAGCGGCAGCCAAACGTACCGTGTGATAGTGAAATTATTTCCCCAACGCGACGTAGCAACTCTGTCCTACGAAGAAATTTTGTTGGCATTGGACGCCTTTTTCAAAGAAACAGTTAATGTAGTTGCAAAAAGGTATACTTTCTTTCATACAAAACGTACGGCCGGTTAGACTAATAGGGAGTGGGTTGCCACATTGCAAGGCCTTACAAGGGATTGTGCTTTTGAATGTGAATGTGGACTCCCTTATTCAGATACAATGGTACATGATGCAATAGCACAGAACGTTTCTGATGTTCGCATACGGGAACAGATTTTGAAACTCGTTAATCCCTCCCTTCAACAAGTGATAGACATATTGGATAGACAAGACACGCTTGACATTGCTCAGGAATCATTTGCAACTTCCCCAGCCGTGTGTAACAGTAACCAGCCCGCCGAGCGCGCTGCGCGGCCCGGTAAACTGCCCTCGCGCACGTCCACGCAGCTGCCGCCACGCTCTACACCAGGTGTGCCGCGCCAGCACACAAATGCAGTGAAGTCATGCCCGCGGTGTGCAACTAGACATTTGCATGACAATTGCCCATCACGCCAAGCTATTTGCTTTTTCTGTAATAGGAAAGGACATGTTGAAAGTGTTTGCCAGAAAAAGCTCAGATCAGACAATCACAACCATTCCAGGCCCTTTGCTTCGCACCGGAATCGAACCATGGACACTCAGGCTCGTGGGCCTTCCCCATGGACATTCATGTAGTTAATTCCACTTCGTCCAGTGCCACTGTCTCTAATAGTGACTGTGTTCGTCCGACAAATACTGTGCGTTGACGTCGCCGGAAATCACGTCAATTAGCAAGTGATGCTGTACCTGTATCAGTTCAAATTGCACGAGACAGTCGCTCTTGTCGCCAGCAGGACAATAAACTTTTTGTAGATTTGGACTTTAATGGCTAGGTCATACCATTCCAGCTCGATACCGGAGCTGCAGTTTCATTGCTCAATCACGACATGTACAAGCAACTGGGCAAACCTCCGTTGCGTGCCGCAACTGTTAAGCTCACTACATATTCAGGACATCAGATCCCTGTGTTAGGACGGTGCACTCTTCTTGCAACATACAAGGGACAAACAAAACTTGTGTCATTTTACTTTCTTCGTTCTTCTAATGCAGTGAACTTGTTTGGTTTAGATTTATTTCAATTGTTTAACATGTCTATAGTAAATCCGGTCCTATCAGTGAATCAGACTGTGCCTTCAGACAGTGTTTCTCGTCTGTGTGAAGAATTTGCAGACATTTTTGCACCGGGCTTAGGTTGTGCTAAGAATTATGAAGCACATTTGGAACTGAAAGTCAATGCGCAACCGAAATTTTTGAGAGCGCGCAATGTTCCTCACGCATTGCGTGATGAGGTCGCAAGAACATTACACGATTTAGAATCACAAGGTGTAATTGAACGTGTGCAAGCTTCTCTCTGGGCCTCACCCTTAGTAATTTTGCCAAAACCTTCCAGAAAACTGAGACTTTGTGTGGACTTCAAGGCAACTGTGAATCCACAACTCGTGATTGCAACTTTTCCCTTACCCCGCCCGGAAGATCTTTTTGATAAACTGTGCCCAGGTAAATACTTTTCCAAGTTGGACCTAGCAGATGCGTACTTGCAAATCCCAGTGGACGTCGAATCCCAGCGCATCTTGGTGGTTAACACGCATCTTGGTTTGTACCAACTCAAAAGACTGCCATTCGGGTATGCCTCCGCCCCTGCATTGTTTCAGCAATATTTACAAACTGTTTGTGCGTCGGTCCCTACTGCTGCGAACTATCTGGACGATATTGTGATCTCCGGAAAGACAGCCGACGAGCATTTAGCACACCTACGAACATTATTTCAGGTGTTGCGAAAAAATGGTCTTCGCTTGCGGAAGGACAAATGTGTGTTTTTGGCTCGTGACTTACCATACCTGAGACATGTCATCAATGCCCAAGGCATACATCCGAGTCCAGAGCATCTCCGTGCCATACAAGAGTTGCCTTCGCCACAGAATGTGAAGCAGCTACAGAGAGTGTTGGGTAAAATTAACTATTATCATCGCTTTCTGCGCAATGCCTCTTCCATTTCAGCTCCGCTTCATAGCTTACGCCGTAAGGGTGTTCCGTTCGTCTGGACGACGGAATGCGAACGCGCCTTTCGCCAGTTGAAATCGGCGTTGCTTTCTAATACTTGCCTTACGCCATTCGATCCCCAGAAACCCCTTTTGTTGATGGTAGATGCATCGGATTTCGGGATCGGTGCTGTGCTTGCGCACAAAGTGGGCTCGCATGATCGCCCTATTGCCTTTGCGTCAAAATTGCTCTCGTCTGCGCAAAGAAATTATTCACAGATAGAGAAATAAGCTTTGGCTCTCGTGTTTGGTGTTACTAAGTTCCATGATTTCTTGTATGGTCGTCACTTTACCATCATCACAGACCACAAACTTTTGACATCGCTTTTTCATCCGAACAAGCCTGTACCTCCGCGTACAGCGCAGAAATTCATTCGCTGGTCTATTTTCCTCTCGCAGTACCGCTACGATATCGTGTATCGGTCCACTGCTAAGCACGGAAACGCCGATGCGTTGTCCCGTTTGCCTGTTGCTGAGGATAGAGCATTCGATTCTTCCGAACTTGCTTGCATGTTCATTGATGCGGAAACCGATGAAGTGGTCGAATCGTTTCCGATTGATTTTCGTTGTGTAGCTAAAGCCACAGCTGCTGACCCGGTCCTTGCTACCGTTTTGCGTTTTGTTGCTACGCAATGGCCTTTGTCAAAGTCTCGGATCGAGGATCCGTTGGTTCGCCGATTTTTTGCTCATAAGGAGAGACTTTTTGTTCAACGTGGTGTTTTGTTGTTGCGTTCTGATAATGATCAGTCCACAGTCGTGGTACCACGTTCGTTACAGTCCTCTGTTTTACGGCTTCTTCACCAAGGACATTGGGGTATAGTGGGAACGAAACAACTTGCTCGTCAGCACTGTACTTGGTTCGGAATCGATGCTGCGATTACGAATATGTGTTCTTCTTGCATGGCGTGTGCCGAACAACAATCCGCACTGCCGCGGAAAGTCTTTGCATGGCCAAAAGCCACTTCCCCTTGGCAATGCTTGCACATCGATTTTGCTGGTCCATTCTGGAATGCTCGATGGTTGGTTCTAGTAGATGCCTTCAGTAATTTTCCTTTTGTTGTCCGGATGTCTTCCACGACGTCCTCTGCCACCATCCAAGCGTTGTCTGCTATCTTTTGCATTGAAGGTCTTCCGCAGACTATTGTTTCCGATAATGGCCCACAATTCATGTCCGCAGAATTTCAGTCATTCTGCCCGGCCAATGGTATTCAACATCTGACATCCGCGCCGTTATCGCCTCAGTCAAACGGTGCCGCTGAACGATTGGTCCAGACTTTCAAGTCACAGATGTTGAAGTTGAAAGAGTCGCATTCTCGGGAGGACGCGTTGTTGCTCTTTTTGTCCTCGTATCGCTCTCAGCCCCGAGATGGTCGCTCGCCGGCTGAGTTGCTCCACGGTCGTCCTCATCGAACCTTGATGTCTCTGCTGCACCCGCCGCATCAGGTTCCTATGCTTTTGCTCCAGGCGACGTTGTATTTTATCGCAACTATCGCGGTTCACGGCGTTGGCTCGCAGGGCGCATTCTTCGCTGCCTCGGCCGCGCGATGTATTTGGTTTTGGGGGCCTCTGGTGAGGTGCGTCGGCATCTCAATCAGCTGCGCCTCTGTCGTCGCACGGGTTCTGCCGCTCCCCGTCTGCTTTCAGCGACGGTGCCGTCCGGTCAGCGCCCTGGGGACCCATCTACTGGCTCGCCTCATCCCCAGGTGTTACCGACGATGCCTTCCATTTTGCCCCATGGCGACGCGCCGCCGCAGCCGCCGCCGCCGCCGCCGCCTGTTCTCCCGCCGGCGCCGCCCGCATTCGACGCTTCGCTGCAGCGGCCCAGCGCGTCCCTGGGTCACGCGCCGCCGATTGCTTCCCGTGACCAGCTGTCCTCCGCCATGGAACTCTTGCCCGCTCCGGACCACATGGCGTCTTCGCGCGTCGGGTACCCCGACGCAATGGAGGTCGACCCTTCGGCCCCTCCTGTCTCTTTACGGGCGCATACACCGCATGTTGACGTGCACCCTGGACTAGGTTTTCAGGCGTTTCCTAGCTCCCCTCGGACCGAATGGCCGGGTGCGGATGGCACAGCCTCGCCTGTTGTTAGGCTCCCCACCTCATCGCATACGTCAACATGGGGTCCTCCCCACGGCGGGCGGAAGCCTTATAACACGACCGTTCGCCGATTTGCGGGGGAGGAATGTGGTGTCACCGCCAGACACCACACTTGCTAGGTGGTAGCTTTAAATCGGCCGCGGTCCATTTAGTACATGTCGGACCCGCGTGTCGCCACTGTGTGATCGCAGACCGAGCGCCACCACAAGGCAGGTCTCGAGAGACGGACTAGCTCTCGCCCCAGTTGTACGACGACTTTTCTAGCGACTACACCGACGAAGCTTTTCTCTCATTTGCCGAGAGACAGTTAGAATAGCCTTCAGCTAAGTCCATGGCTACGATCTAGCAAGGCGCCATTAACCATTTTAAGATAGAGTCTCACTTGTATCATCAAGGAATGCTGTATTCAAATGAAGGATTAAAAGTTAAGTATTATAGCAGCTACGTACTTTTCTTGCTACCATTCATTACGTATCCTGTTTCAGACATCTATCTAGCCTACGTGAAATTACGCGTGCCTTTCGGCTACTTCAGTGTGGCGTAGCTTTCTTGTTACGCCACAACAGAAAGTACTGCTACAGTGTAGTGGGGCAGGTCACTATAAGAAATGGGCAGTGACGGAAATTACACTATTATGCGACGACAGAAATTATACTGGAGTCAGCGTGATCCTCGATGGTCCCTGATATTAAAATAAGTGGGACGTGGATCTTAATAGTGTGCGTGAACACCACGGCCGGCGACGCATGCTCTGCACGCGGGGCCACAAGTTAGGTGACGAGTTCCTATGGTAGGGCGTTCCATTCCTCCAACAGTGTGGCTGACAACTGCTGGATGATTGTCGATGCATGTGCGTGTGCTGCTGTATGTTTTCCCAACGCATAGCATACGCGCTCGATAGGATGTAACTCGTGGGAACGGGCAGGCACTCCATTCGCCGAATATCCTCTTATTGGAAGAGCTGCTCCTGGTGCATTGCTCGATGCGGTCGCGTATTAATCATTATCATCATCATCATCATTATTTAAGACTGATTATGCCTTTCAGCGTTCAGTCTGGAGCATAGTCCCTCTTATAAAATTCCTCCATGTTCTCCTATTCAGTGCTCACATTGGTGCCTCTTCTGATATTAAGCCTATTACTTCAAAATCATTCTTAACCGAATCCAGGCACCTTCTCCTTGGTCTACCCGACTCCTCCTACCCTCTACCGCTGAACCATGAGTCTCTTGGGTAACCTTGCTTTTCCTATGCGTGTAACACGACCCCAGCATCCAAGCCTGTTCGCCCTGACTGCTACGTCTGTAGAGTTTGTTGTGTCTAGACAAGATAGCCTAGATACAATGAGAGGAAGCCGAAAGGCACGCGCTAAGCTAAAGCTGGATGGCGTGAGGTCTGAAACAGGATACGTAATGAATGCTATAAAGAAAAGTACGTAGCTTCTGGAATACTTAACTTTAATCCATCCTTGTGGTACATCTGGAGATTGTGGCGATACAAGTGAGACTCTTTAGATACATGCAATGTTACTAATGGCGCCTTGCTAGGTCGTAGCCATTGACTTAGCTGAAGGCTATTCTATCTGCTCTGCAAATGAGCGAGGCTTCGTCAGTGTAGTCGCAAGCAAAGTCGTCCGTACAACTGGGGCGAGTGCTAGTCCGTATCTCGAGACCTGCCTTGTGGTGGCGCTCGGTCTGCGATCACACAGTGGCGACACGCGGGTCCGATATGTACTAATGGACCGCGGCCGATTTAAAACTACCACCTAGCAAGTGTGGTGTCTGGCGGTGACACCACAGAGTTTATTCCCAGTTTTTCTTTGATTTCCTCATTGTGGACACCCTCCTGCCATTGTTCCCATCTACTAGTACCTTCAATCATCCTAGCTACTTTCATATCCGTAACCTCAACCTTATTGATAAGGTAACCTGAATCCACCCAGCTTTCGCTCCCATGCCACAAAGTTGGTCGAAAGATTGAACGGTGCACAGATAACTTAGTCTTGGTACTAACTTCCTTATTGCGGAAGAGAGTAGATCGTAGCTGAGCGCTCACCTCGCTATGTTGCCATCCTGTGAGAATATGCATCCTAAGTACTTGAAACCGTCCACCTGTTCTAACTTTGTTCCTCCTATTTGGCACTCAATCTGTTTATATCTCTTTCCCACTGACATTACTTTACTTTTGGAGATGCTAATCTTCATACTATAGGCCTTACATTTCTGATCTAGCTCTGAAATATTACTTTGCAAACTTTCAATCGAATGTGCCATCACAACTAAGTCATCCGCATATGCGAGACTGCTTATTTTGTGTTCACATATCTTAATCTCACCCAGCCAGTCTCTTGTTTTCAACATATGATCCATAAATAATGTGAACAACAGTGGAGACAGGTTGCAGCCTTGTCTTACCCCTGAAACTACTCTGAACCATGAACACAGCTTATCGTCAACTCTAACTACTGCCTGACTATCTATGTAAAGACCTTTAATTGTTTGCAAAAGTTTGCCTCCTATTCCATAATCTCGTAGAATTAAAAATAACTTCCTCCTAGGAACCCGGTCATATGCCTTTTCCAGATCTATAAAGGATAGATACAGTTCCCTGTTCCACTCGTAACACTTCTCCATTATTTGCCGTCAGCTAAAGATCTGGTCCCGACAACCTCTAAGAGGCCTAAACCCACAATAATTTTCATCCAATTTGTCCTCAACTAATACTCGCACTTTCCTTTCAACAACACCTGAGAAGATTTTACCCACAACGCTGATTAAAGAGATACCTCTGTAGTTGTTACAATCTTTTCTGTTTCCATGTTTAAAGATTGGTGTGATTACTGGTTTCGTCCAGTCTGATGGAACCTGTCCCGACTCCCACGCCATTTCAGTTATCCTGTGTAGCCATTTAAGACCTGACATTCCACTGTATTTGATGAGTTCCGACTTAATTTCATCCACCCCATCCGCTTTACTGCACTGCAATCTATTGACCATTTTCTCCATTTCCTCAAATGTCATTCTATTTCCATCATCATTCCTATCCCATTGTACATCGAAATCTGAAACATTACTGATCGTATTTTCACCTACATTGAGCAACTCTTCAAAATATTCCCTCCATCTGCCCAAGGCATCGACAGGATTCACCAGCAGTTTTCCTAACCTGTCCAAAATACTTGTCATTTCCTTCTTACCTCCGTTTCGAAGACTGCTAATTACCCTCCAGAATGGTTTTCCAGCAGCTTGGCCCAAAGTCTCCAACCTGTTTCCAAAGTCTGCCCAAGATTTGTTCTTGGATGCTGCAGTTAACTGTTTGGCTTTGTTTCTTTCTTCAACATAACTTTCTCTGTCTACCTGAGTTCTAGTATGTAGGCATTTTTGACACGTCTTCTTTTTCCTTTTACAGGCTGCCTTGACTGTGTCATTCCACCAAGCTGTTTGCTTTATCCTACCTTTACACACTACTGTTCCAAGACATTCTTTAGCCACTTCTAGTACTGTGTCCCTGTACCTTGTCCATTCCTTTTCCAATGACTGTAATCGACTGCAATGCTGTCGCGCATTGTCTTACATAAAATTGAAGCCAGGACCGAATACACACCACAAATGGGGAGGGAGTCGAGTGTCAGAATAACGTTGATCTGTGCGTGCACCTTGTTCAAAGATTTGGTTCCATGCAGATACTACGCGATATGGCATAATATCTGGACCACCGAAACGGTCATGTTCGACAACGTTCCATGGTGCATTCGTGATCCCACCTCTCCCTATACATCCACCATTAGCAGACAAGCTCGTCTTAGTGGTTCAGGTGTTATGGTGTGGGAAGGCATAACGTTGCATGGGGAAAACTGAGCACGAGCCTTCAGCAAAGGGCTTTCCCTACATCCACGCACACAGAGGCACACACTTCATCAATGCATTCCTATTCCTTGGATTTCTTTGAAAGCTGGAAAGTGAATGCAGCAGAGGATTAAATAGATAAAAAGGCAACTCCTAGTATAAATCCCTGGATAACATACAATATATTGAATATACAATACTGCACTACCGGTGCAGTTCAGAATTACAGATATGCATGGATGTCCGACTACAGTCGTTATGAAATTCATGAAATGTATTCTCTGTTGCGGATATGGACAACCATCAACTGTACAATGGAATGACGAGAATTAAGATTTGTGCAGCACTGGGACTCGAACCCGAATTTCCCACTTTAGCATAAAGCTATCTGAGAACGCTCACGAACATGCCGACACTCCCCTATCTCGTCAAGCATGTGTGTATATTACACTACTGGCCATTAAAATTGCTACACCACGAAGATGACGTGCTACAGACGCGAAATTTAATCTACAGGAAGAAGATGCTGTGATATTCAAATGATTAGCTTTTCAGAGCATTCACACAAGGTTGGCACCGGTGGCGACACCTACAACGTGCTGACATGAGGAAAGTTTCCAACCGATTTCTCATACATCAACAGCAGTTGACCGGCGTTGCCTGGCGAAACGTTGTTGCGATGCCTCGTGTAAGGAGGAGAAATGCGTACCTTCACGTTTCCGACTTTGATAAAAGGTCGGACTGTAGCCTATCGCGATTTAGGTTTATCGTATCGCGACACTGCTGCTCGCGTTGGTCAAGATCCAATGGCTGTTAGCAGAATATGGAATTGGTGGGTTCAGGAGGGTAATACGGAACCCCGTGCTGGATCCCAATGGCCTCGTAGCACTAGCAGTCGAGATGACAGGCATCTTATCCTCATGGCTGTAACGGATAGTGCAGCCACGTCTCGATCCCTGAGTCAACAGATGGCGACGTTTGCAAGACAACAACCATCTGCACGAACAGTTCGACTACGTTTGCAGCAACTTGGAATTTCAGCTCGGAAACCGTGGCTGCGGTTACTCTTGACGCTGCATCACAGACAGGAGCGCCTGCGATGGTGTATTCAACGACGATCCTGGGTGCACGAATGGCAAAACGTGAGTTTTTCGGATGAATCCAGGTTCCGTTTACAGCATCATGATGGTCGCATCCGTGTTTGGCGACATCGCGGTGTACGCACATTGGAAGCGTGTATTCGTCATCGCCATACTGGCGTATCGCCCGGCGTGATTGTATGGGGTGCCATTGGTTACACGTCTCGGTCACCTCTTGTCCGCATTGACGGCACTTTGAACAGTGGACGTTATATTTCAGATGTGTTACGACCCGTGGCTATACCCTTCATTCGATCCCTGCGAAACCCGACATTTCAGCAGGATAATGAACGACCACATGTTGCAGGTCCTATACGGGCCTTTCTGGATACAGAAAATGTTCGACTGTTGCCCTGGCCAGCACATTCTCCAGATCTCTCACCAACTGAAAACGTCTGGTCAATGGTGGCCGAACAACTGGCTCGTCACAATACGTCAGTCACTATCAATTATGAACTGTGGTATCGTGTTTGCATGGGCAGCTGTACCTGTACACCCCATCCAAGCTCTGTTTGAGTCAATGCCCAGTCATATCAAGGCCGTTATTACGGCCAGAGGTGGTTGTTCTGGGCACTGATTTCTCAGGATCTATGCACCCAAATTTCGTGAAAATGTAATCACACATCAGTTCTAGTATAATATATTTATCCAATGAATACCCGTTTATCATCTGCATTTCTTCTTGGTGTAGCAATTTTAATGGCCAGTAGTGTACCTTCCAGGGGAGACATTTTAACTGAAAGTCGCTTGCCCAGTGTTAGTGGATAGATACGAATTCGCACCAACTGTGTTGTTCAGAACTAAAATGCTATGTTCCTTCGGACATGCACACATGGTAAGGCGAACACTCGCGATAGGCTGGAAATCCGGGTTCGAGTCGCAGTTTTCATTGGTGTCATTCTATTAAACAGCTGATGGTCGTCCGTATTCACAACTGCGAATACGTTTCATCTCTGGAAATAAGTTTGACAAAAATTCCAAGATGGCAAAGTCTGAACAGCTAGGGGAGAAATCGAAAAGGGCAGAAGCATGCATGCCTATGAGAAAGCTAAATTCCACCTACAGAAAGATTGAAGAACCCTTTGGATAAAACAAATTCGGCCGCTCATATGGCAAAACAGGAGTAAACTAAGAATGGAAGGGTAAAAAGGTAGGTCCATAGAAGGGAAGTGAAGATAATATTACAGAAATTGTCCGTGCGGTTCTAGGCGCTTCAGTCTAGAACCGCGTGACCGCTACGGTCGCAGGTTCGAATCCTGCCTCGGGCATGTATGTGTGTGATGTCCTTAGGTTAGTTAGGTTTAATTAGTTCTAAGTTCTAGGCGACTGATGACCTGAGGTCGCATAGTGGTCAGAGCCATTTGAACCATTTGAACAGAAATTGTAGAGGAGAAGAGACCATGAAATGGAAGGTATTACGCTGTGAGGAGAATTTGATGCGGTATTGAAAGGACTAAGTCGAAACAAAGCACCTGGAATAGACGTTATTGGCTGATAGTTATTGAGATGCTCAGGAGAGGTAGGTACAGCAAAGGTATTATGCCTGGTATGTAAGATATACCCGCGACTTCAAGGAGAATGTTCTAACTCCAGATCCAAAGAAGGCAAATGTGAATGTTACAGAATGTGAAACTGTGAAGATAGCAGAGATATTCTAAAATAAAGCGATCGAAGTTTCCTCTGCAGCTCGTGCAGATACCATACTGCAGGTACAAGAGATGAAGGACATGAAAACAGCGCTTCAGAAAGAATTCAGGCATGGTGATGGCCCATTCCCAGTGTTACTCATTCTGTACCTTGACTGTAAAGAAAACCAATGAAAAATTTGGCAAGGGAATTAAGGATCATAGACAAGATATTACAATTTTGAGTTTTGCCGGCGACCTCGTAATTTTGTCAAAGACTTCCAAGGGATTAGAAGGGCAATTGACAGGAATGGATAGCTAGGATCTTGAAGGTTGTGGAACGAAATCAGGCAATGCTGAGGGAATTAGATTAGAAAATGAGGCACTAGAAAGTAGCAGATGAGCTTGTTATTCTTGCTGTAAAAGAAGCCATGATGGCCAAAGGATTTAAAATGCAGATTGGCAAGAGTAAGAAAAACATTTATGACACAAAAATTTGTTGTCTTTGAAATGTTCTTCGATATACAGCCGAGTGGAAGAATCCAAATGATAATAACCTGGAGGAGGTTCTCTTGTAATCGACGAGGAATGGAATATGTTGGAAAACAGCGACAAGAAGAATGCAGATGATAACGACCCATGTGTTAATGGAGGGATGTGTGGAGTTTAAAACTGTAAGGAACACAGACAGTGGAATACATCCTTCAAATAATTGAGGATTATTGGTACAACCCCTACTTTGAGATGAAGAGATTCGTATAGGAGGGTAGGTCACGGCAAGTCGCACAAAAATCGCGAGAAGACTTTCGGAAAAGTAATTCAAAACAAAATCATCATGTACAGACCTACGTACAAACAAACAGATGCCGCCGAGTTATCTCGACTTCGAATGGGTCTGGTCTCAGAGTTTGCCTGAGAAGTTATATTTTTATTTTGCAATATGGCTAACAACTGGAACAACCTTGACAGCCTACAATCCTCTCCTGACTGGTATAACTGACTACGTCAAATGTCGGTTGGTGCACCAAGTATGAGGACATGACAACGCCCCTTATGTTCGTCTTTTTCTCTTTGCCACGCCATCCTACTGCTGAACTCTGAAGGAAGCAAATATCAGACAGCTACTGGCGCTCCATGCACAGATGTTGAAAATGTCTCACTAACGTAATTCTTGAGTTGGACGGCTGATTCACATAGTTGGGTTTCGGAACAGAAAGGGAACTGTTAAGAGGTTACTAAAGATTCTCAAGAGTCAATTTTTCAAAAGGTTGAATCCCGGCACATTGGCACACTGATGTCAAAGTATTTTTTGATCAATCCCCTCCTCGATGATAGGCCACATGGGAAAAGAAGATCTGACTGTTACTTTCTCACCACTGAGATTTACTGATCGATAGGTCACTTAGAAAAATAAGACCTGGCACTTCGGTTTTGGACGCTGGAATGTCCTGATAGATAGGTCAGGTGGGAAAAGAAGATATGACTCCTACGTTCTGGCCCCTGAGATCTACTGGTTGATAGGTTGCATGTGAAAAGGCCTGGCTGTTACGTTCTGGGTACAGAGATTTCCTGCGAGATAGGTCCCATGACGAAAGATGACCTGACACTAATGTTGTGGCTGGTGGGATCTCCTGATCTCTTGACAAGCAGCTTTTACTATGAAGGGCTTCATAAAAGAGGCAGTTGGCGTTCCATCACTACCAAAAACTCCTGCTGACCTTCACAGCCATAACAAAGCTGTAATGGAAAATTACGTCAAGGGACTGGGGAGTATTAGGTTAGGTTACATTAGAGTAACATAAAGACCATTCTTCGCGGATGGGACGAGTTTGGCATCTACTTAAATGTTGGCTGTGTAGCAAGAGGGGAACACGCTGAACAATAAAAAACTGTATTTGTAAAGTTCCTTTTTTATAAATTATTCATATGGGGTTTATATTTCTTGACATAAAAATTAATTAAACATGGTGAATCATTGCGAATAACATTTTCTATAATGCTATGCTCTTTCTTATTCGATATGTACTGTACGACAGATTGTGCTGAACGGCTTTTTACCTTCTGAAACAAGAAAATAATATTTTCTTTGCCAAATCTTCAGTAATCCCAAAACAGATACGTCAGCAGATCTAGATAATGTGACCTCAGTGACCTTAGGCATTATACTACTGTAGTACGGAAACAGAAAAATAATATGCCGTGTACGCCTTCAGTCCTTGTTAAGCTGTGCACAGTGTTCCACTTTCAATGTATTTCCATCACTTCACTGAATCTTCGGATTTGCTCTTCGATGGCGAATAACGGAAGAGAGTATAACTCGGCAGCTTGTGTAAATACTGCATGTGTTAACATAAATGGTTTGAAGCAAAGTATAGCCTGATATTCATGGCTGTGGCCGCCAGTCCTTTATTTTGCTAGAAGCTCATCTTGATGCAGCTTGATACACTGAAGTAGCATACGGTGCAAAAGTGGAGTATGGTACAAGCGACAGGTGGTACAGTATGTACCAGTACCGTGGGAGAGTCCGCCAGTTGTACTGAACTTCCTTCTGATTGGTCGGCACGTTCAGGTGCCAGACGCCAAAACGCGTAACTTCTCTTGTTAATTATTTGTATACTTTTCATTGTACACTCATGGAAATGGAAAAGAGAACACATTGACACCGGTGTGTCAGACCCACCATACTTGTTCCGGACACTGCGAGAGGGCTGTACAAGCAATGATCACACGCACGGCACAGCGGACACACCAGGAACCGCGGTGTTGGCCGTCGAATGGCGCTAGCTGCGCAGCATTTGTGCACCGCCGCCGTCAGTGTCAGCCAGTTTGCCGTGGCATATGGAGCTCCATCGCAGTCTTTAACACTGGTAGCATGCCGCGACAGCGTGGACGTGAACCGTATGTGCAGTTGACGGACTTTGAGCGAGGGCGTATAATGGGCATGCGGGAGGCCGGGTGGACGTACCGCCGAATTGCTCAACACGTGGGGCGTGAGGTCTCCACAGTACATCGATGTTGTCGCCAGTGGTCGGCGGAAGGTGCACGTGCCCGTCGACCTGGGACCGGACCGCAGCGACGCACGGATGCACGCTAAGACCGTAGGATCCTACGCAGTGCCGTAGGGGACCTCACCGCCACTTCCCAGCAAATTAGGGACACTGTTGCTCCTGGGGTATCGGCGAGAACCATTCGCAACCGTCTCCATGAAGCTGGGCTACGGTCCCGCACACCGTTAGGCCGTCTTCCGCTCACGCCCCAACATCGTGCAGCCCGCTTCCAGTGGTGTCGCGACAGGCGTGAATGGAGGGACGAATGGAGACGTGTCGTCTTCAGCGATGAGAGTCGCTTCTGCCTTGGTGCCAATGATGGTCGTATGCGTGTTTGGCGCCGTGCAGGTGAGCGCCACAATCAGGACTGCATACGACCGAGGCACACAGGGCCAACACCCGGCATCATGGTGTGGGGAGCGATCTCCTACACTGGCCGTACACCACTGGTGATCGTCGAGGGGACACTGAATAGTGCACGGTACATCCAAACCGTCATCGAACCCATCGTTCTACCATTCCTAGACCCGCAAGGGACCTTGCTGTTCCAACAGGACAATGCACGTCCGCATGTATCCCGTGCCACCCAACGTGCTCTAGAAGGTGTAAGTCAACTATCCTGGCCAGCAAGATCTCCGGATCCGTCCCCCATTGAGCATGTTTGGGACTGGATGAAGCGTCGTCTCACGCGGTCTGCACGTCCAGCGCGAACGCTGGTCCAACTGAGGCGCCAGGTGGAAATGGCATGGCAAGCCGTTCCACAGGACTACATCCAGCATCTCTACGATCGTCTCCATGGGAGAATAGCAGCCTGCATTGCTGCGAAAGGTGGATATACACTGTACTAGTGCCGACATTGTGCATGCTCTGTTGCCTGTGTCTATGTGCCTGTGGTTCTGTCAGTGTGATCATGTGATGTATCTGACCCCAGGAATGTGTCAATAAAGTTTCCCCTTCCTGGGACAATGAATTCATGGTGTTCTTATTTCAATTTCCAGGAGTGTATTTAACCCATTTTTTAGTATGACAATCTGTCACGGTTACCATACGAGTATATCAATTTTGTTCATTAAATTTCACGAGTGTTGAGGAACATAAGAGTAACTATATTGCAACCGAAGCGCTTCGGACACCTTTGGGTCGCTTTGGCGCGCCTGGGAGACGAAGCACTTCGACTGCGCTAGTCACTGTTTCGGGCGTTCCGGAGGTTCGGACACATATCTCAGTATCGAGCGTTACTTCGATGTGAATATGTATTAGTCACTCTGTCTTGGGGTTCTTCAGAGGTGGACATGTTATATTCTATATCGGACGTAAACTGGTTGTCAATATATTAGTAACTCTAGTGCGTGCCGGACAGCCGAACATACGTATCATATTTCGGAAGTTGGATGGAAAAGTTACCATACAGTTGAGAAAGCTATGTCGAGTCTTGTAAAAGATAGCGTAAATGTGTGAATATTTGAAAAATAACCAAATCTGATACATTAATGAGAAGTACCGCCTACCATAATTGCCATTACTACAGATCTTTCCCTCTGTAGATTCAGAGACTAATCTGGGCAAGTGACATTCCGCGAAAAGCACAATCACAGGTTCGAATTGACAGCGTAGAAGCCGCCGCCGAAGAAGATCCCACGACCAACCAACTGTCTTCTGTGCTGGGGACACAACTTTGGAACACGGCAGGTCGGTGTAAAGAATGAGAAGAGATTCTTATTCAACCTCTTCGAATCTCTCCACCTTCCAGATCTGACTTTCAAAGGGACACGTAATTTCTAATAGTTTTTTCCAAATAATATATGTACCACATTTATGACTCGTGCCAAACTGCTGGTCATAACCGTGTCTTAAGTGGCACTGTTTTTCAGCACTTCTGGTTCTTAGTCATTACATCTGATGATCTTCAAATAACGGTTGCACACAAATTTAGAATTCTAGAAATGAATGGCCTTGATGGGTGGTAAATTCTAAATTAATTTTTATTGGACTTTAGCCGTGCGATTTCGGGGAATTCCTCTTGATAGTGCTACCCGGGTACTGTGGCAAGTTGGCTGTGACGCGACTGCGCTGCGCCCCGTATATGCAGCGTGTTCTAACGACCTCTGACAAGACAAGCTTCCCCTGCAGACAGGAGCTGTTTATGGCTCCCTTGTGGGAGCCAGAATTACATTTCTCCGTTAGGACGATGACAGGGCAGGGGTGGCTTCTGATGTTGCTCTGCAGCTCATGTGGCGAGAGTTCATAGCAAGAGAACCACCTCGTTATCGAACATAAGTGGTGGTGAACTATGATAGCGCAGGAAATTACCATCAAACTGACAAAGGAAAGGCTACTCACCCATTTCGCCAGTCTTTGGCATACTCGTCTGGGGACACTCGAAATAAACTGCACTGACAGAGTTTCGGTCATTACGATTCACTTTTCGAGTACGTCGAGGTTAAAGGACGCAGGATCCTTTTCGGACCAGGCGGAATTTTTAGAACACTCAAAAACTTTCATATAACGTGTCAGGTCCCAAACGTAATAGTTTAAGAGAAATCGAATAATTTGTTATGTAAGCCATCTCACATAACTATACTGCAGGAACGAAAACGCAGCTAACTGGGGATGGGGAGGGAGGGGGGTGGCCAAAGGTGCACCGCCGTATCTACTCTTTGGCAAATGTAAGAGGGCGATCGCGAAGTTTGCGTCGTTAAATTAAGCAAAATTACGTTTATAGTGAATAATGAATAGACAGGGTTCAGTGTGTGTATCCAAAAACTTGCATGACACGTGTCTGAAGCTCTGTGGAGACCATACACCGTATGTTTTTGTAATTATCTTTCTTCAGCCATAATTATAATACATTTCTTTTTGGTAATGTGAACATAGAAAAGCGTCGAAAAGTGGTACGCAGTTATTGTTGAAGACCCTGTCTCTCCCTCTCTCCCTCCTCTCCCGCCCACCCTCTCTCCCGCTCCCTCGCTCTCTCTCCCCCTCCTTCTCTCTCTCTCTCTCTCTCTCTCTCTATATATATATATATACATTGCTATTACATGAAGGTATACTTATTTTCATTCCATGGTGGTATGACTTCTATCTGCGCTGAATGGTAATGAATTCTCTACACTGAGCACAGTGGACGAAAGCTACTTTCCTGCGCTTGTGTATAATTCGAAAGTAAACTAGCTTCTCTAGAAAATATACACTACTGGCCATTAAAATTGCTAGACCAAGAAGAAATGCAGATTGTAAACGGGTATTCATTGGACAAATATATTATACTAGAACTGACACGTGATTACATTTTCACGCAGTTTGGATGCATAGATGCTGAGAAATCAGTTCCCAGAACAACCACCTCTGGCCGTATTAACGGCCTTGATACGCCTGGGCATTGACTCAAACAGAGCTTGGATGGCGTGTACAGGTACAGCTGCCTATGCAGCTTCAAGATGATACCACAGTACATCAAGAGTAGTGATTGGCGTATTGTGACGAGCCAGTTGCTCGGCCACCATCGACCAGACGTTTTCAATTGGTGAGAGGTCTGGAGAATGTGCTGGCCAGGGCAGCAGTCGAACATTTTCTGTATCAAGAAGGCCCGTACAGGACCTGCAACATGCGGTCGTGCATTATCCTGCTGAAAGGTAGAGTTTCGCAGGGATCGAATGATGGGTAGAGCCACGCGTCGTAACACATCTGAAATGTAACGTGCACTGTTCAAAGTGCCGTCAATGCGAACAAGAGGTGACTGAGACGTGTAACCAATGGCACCCCATACCAGCACGTCGGATGATACGCTAGTATGGCGATGACGAATACACGCTTCCAATGTGCGTTCACCGCGATGTCGCCAAACACGGATGCGACCATATGATGCTGTAAACAGAATCTGGATTCATCCGAAAAAAATCACGTTTCGCCATTCGTGCACCCAGTTTCGTCGTTGAGTACAGCATCGCAAGCGCTCCTGTCTGTGATGCAGCGTCAAGGGTAACCGCAGCCATGGTCTCCGAGCTGATAGTCCATGCTGCTGCAAACGTCGTCGAACTGTTCGTGCAGATGGTTGTTGTTTTGCAAACGTCCCCGTCTGTTGACTCAGGGATCGAGACGTGGCTGCATTATCCGTTAGAGTCATGCGGATAAGATGCCTGTCATCTCGACTGCTAGTGATACGAGGCCGTTGGGATCCAGCACGGCGTTCCGTATTACGTTCCTGAACCCACCGATTCCATATTCTGCTAACAGTCATTGGATGTCGACCAACGCGAGCAGCAATGTCGCAATACGATAAACCGCAATCGCGATGGGCTAGAATCCGACGTTTATTAAAGTCTGAAACGTGATGGACGCATTTCTCCTGCTTACATGAGGCATGAAAACAACGTTTCACCAGGCAACGCCGGTCAACTGCTGTTTGTGTATGAGAAATCGCTTGCAAGCTTTCGTCATGTCAGCACTCTGTAGGTGTCGCCACCGGCCCCAACCTTGTGTGAATGCTCTGAAAAGCTAATCATTTGCATATCACAGCATCTTCTTCCTGTCGGTTAAATTTCGCGTTTGTAGCACGTCATCTTCTTGGTGTAGAAATTTTAATAGCCAGTAGTGTATTTCACAACTTCTATCAGAGGCATCTTTGGGTTGTAGAAACGACATAGTATATAAAGTTTTGGTAAGGTATTCATGCCCGTAAATGTTTCATTTGGATGTAAAATCAGTTCACGGATCGGATCACTTTCAAATCTCCCGCATCACGGTACGCACCCAGCACATTGAGCTCTGGCCCGTGTGCTCTGCAGGGCAGTGTATGGGGTACTCGTCGTCGAGCTCTCTTCTGCAGGATGATGGACGTCCTCTTCAACGTCGAGAGTGTGGCGCGTTTGTGATGCACCGCAGTCGACCTGCCCAGTCACGACGAAACAGGTTCTCGCAGTCTCTGTCGCGGTCAGTCGAAAATGATACGTGATGTCATAACTACAACAGGGACTGGCGAGGGCGTCTCCTTCTCAGTTCACGTTCGTACCGCGATAGGGGTGATCTGAAAGGGATCCGATCAGTGCTCCGATCTTCACACTTATTTTGTATCCAAACGTTATATTTCCAAATATAGGCTCCGAATGAAAACTTTATCTACTGGAGGCCTATACTTCCCTGGTTTGATGCAGCTCTCCATGCTAATTACTCTATCCTTTGCAAGCTTCTTCATCTCCAAGTAACTACTGCACCCTATATTCTTCTGAATCTGCTTAGTGTATTCATCTCTTGGTCTCCTTTTTTTATCCTCCAAACTGCCCTCCAGTATTAAATTGGTGATCACTTAATGTCTCAAAACATGTCCTACCAACCGAGCCCTTCTTCTAGTCACGTGATGGCATAAATTTCTCTTCCCCCCAGTTCTATTCAGCATCTCGTCATTAGTAACGTGACGTACCCATCTAATCTTCAGCATTCTTTTGTAGCACCACATTTCGAAAGATTCTATTCTCTTCTTGTCTAAACTAGTTGTCGCCCGAGTTTCACTTCCATACATGGCTACACTCCATAAAAATACTTTCAGAGAAGACTTCCTGACACGTAAGTCTATACTCGATGTTAACAAATTTCTCTTCTTCAAAAACGCTTTCCTTACCATTACCAGTCTACATTTTATATCCTCTCTACTTCGACCGTTATTAGTTATTTCTCTCCCCAAATAGCAAAACTAATCTACTACTTTAAATGTCTCATTTCCTAATGTAATTCCCTCATCATCACCTGATTTAATTAGACTTCATTCCATTATCCTCGTTTCGCTTTTGTTGATGTTCATCTTATATCCTCCTTTCAAGACACTGTACATTCCGTACAGCTGCTCTTTCTGGTCCTTTGCTGTCTCTGACAGAATTACGACGTCATCAGCAAACCTCAAAGTTTTTATTTCTTCTCCGTGAATTTTAATTGCTCCTCCGAATTTTTCTTTTGTTTCCTTTACTAATTGATTAATATACAGATTCAATAACATCGGGGATAGGCTACAATCCGGTCTCACTCCCTTCCCAACCAATGCTTGCCTTTCATGCCCTTCGACTCTTATAACTGCCATCTGGCTTCTGTACAAACTGTAAATAGCCTTTGCTCTCTGTATCTGACATCTGCCACTTGAGAATTTGAAAGAGAATATTCCAGCCAACACTGTCAAAAGCTTTCTCTAAGTCTAAAAATGCTAGAAACATAATTTGCCTTTCCTTAATCTATGTTCAAATGGCTCTGAGCACTATGGGACTTAACATCTGTGGTCATCAGTCCCCTAGAACTTAGAACTATTAAACCTAACTAACCTAAGGACATCACACACATCCATGCCCGAGGCAGGATTGGAACCTGCGACCGTAGCAGTCCCGCGGTTCAGGACTGAGCGCCTAGAACCGCTAGACCACCGCGGATGGCTCTTAATCTATGTTGTAAGATAAATTATATAAAGTATTGCCTCATGCGTTCCATCATTTCTGTGTAATCCTGACTGATCTTCCCCAGGGTCGGCTTCTACCAGTTTTTCCATTCTTCTGCAAAAAATTCGTGTCACTATTTGGCAGCCATGACTTATTAAGCAAATAGTTCGGTAATTCTGCATCTACATTTACAACCATACTCCGCAAGCCACCTGATGGTGTGTGGCGGAGGGTACCCTGAGTACCTCTATCGGTTCTCCCTTCTATTCCAGTCTCGTATTGTTCGTGGAAAGAAGGATTGTCGGTATGCTTCTGTGTGGGCTCTAATCTCTCTGATTTTATCCTCATGGTCTCTTCGCAAGATATACGTAGGAGGGAGCAATATAGTGTTGACTCTTCGGTGAAGGTATGTTCTCGAAACTTTAACAAAAGCCAGTACCGAGCTACTGAGCGTCTCCCCTGCAGAGTCTTCCACTGGAGTTTATCTATCATCTCCGTAACGCTATCGCGATTACTAAATGATCCTGTAACGAAGCGCGCTGCTCTCCGTTGGATCTTCTCTATCTCTTCTATCCACCCTATCTGGTACGGATCCCGCACTGCTGAGCAGTATTCAAGCAGTGGGCGAACAAGCGTACTGTAACCTGCTTCCTTTGTTTTCGGATTGCATTTCCTTAGGATTCTTCCAATGAATCTCAGTCTGGCATCGGCTTTACCGACGATCAGCTTCATATGATCATTACATTTTAAATCACTCCTAATGCGTACTCCCAAATAATTTATGGAATTTACTGCTTCCAGTTGCTGACCTGCTATTTTGTAGCTAAATGATAAGGGATCTATCTTTCTACGTATTCACAGCACATTACACTTGTCTACATTGAGATTAAATTGCCATTCCCTGCACCATGCGTCAATTCGCTGCAGATCCTCCTGCATTTCAGTACAATTTTCCATTGTTACAACCTGTCAATACACCACAGCATCATCTGCAAAAAGCCTCAGTGAACTTCTGATGTCATCCACAAGGTCATTTATGTATATTGTGAATAGCAACGGTCCTATGACACACCCCTGCGGCACACCTGAAATCACTCTTACTTCGGAAGACTTCTCTCCATTGAGAATGACATGCTGCTTTCTGTTATCTAGGAACTCTTCAATCCAATCACACAATTGGTCTGATAGTCCATATGCTCTTACTTTGTTCATTAAACGACTGTGGGGAACTGTATCGAACGCCTTGCGGAAGTCAAGAAACACGGCATCTACCTGTAAACCCGTGTCTATGGCCCTCTGAGTCTCGTGGACGAATAGCGTGAGCTGGGTTTCACACGACCGTCTTTTTCGACTGAGTAGAGTAGATTTCTAGTCTCCAGAAAAGTCATTATACTCGAACATAATACGTGTTCCAAAATTCTACAACTGATCGACGTTAGAGATATAGGTCTATAGTTCTGCACATCTGTTCGAAGTCCCTTCTTGGAAACGGGGATGACCTGTGCCCTTTTCCAATCTTTTGGAACACTATGCTCTTCTAGAAACCTACGGTACACCGCTGCAAGAAGGGGTAAGTTCCTTCGCATACTTGGTGTAAAATCGAACTGGTTTCCCATCAGGTCCAGCGGCCTTTCCTCTTTTGAGCGATTTTAATTGTTTCTCTATCTGTCTGTCGTCTATTTCGATATCTGCCATTTTGTCATCTGTGCAACAATCTAGAGAAGGAACTACAGTGCAGTCTTCCTCTGTAAAACAGCTTTGGAGAAAGACATTTAGTATTTCGGCCTTTAGTCTGTCATCCTCTGTTTCAGTACCATTTTGGTCACAGAGTGTCTGGACATTTTGTTTTGATCCACCTACCGCTTTAACATAAGACCAAAATTTCATAAGATTTTCTGCCAAGTCACTACATAGAACTTTACTTTCGAATTCATTGAACGCCTCTCGCATAGCCCTCCTCACACTACATTTCGCTTCGCGTAATTTTTGTTTGTCTGCAAGGCTTTGGCTATGTTTATGTTTTCTGTGAAGTTCCCTTTGCTTCCGCAGCAGTTTTCTAACTCGGTTGTTGTACTACGGTGGCTATTTCACACCTGTCAACACCTGCTTTCTTTGGGATTGGAATTATTATATTCCTATTAAAATCTGATGGTATTTCAACTTTCCCATACATCTCGCTCACCAGATGATAGAGTTTTGTCAGGCCTAGCTCTTCCAAGGCTGTGGCTAGTGCTAATGTAATGTTGTCTACTCCCGGGGCCTTGTTTCGACTCAGGTCTTTCAGCGCTCTGTCAAATTCTTCACGCAGTATCAAATCTCCCATTTTATCTTCATTTACGTCCTCTTCCATTTCCATAATATTGCCCTTAAATACATCGCCCTTGTATGGACCCTCTGTATGCTCTTTCCTCCTTTCTGCGTTCCCTTCTTTGCTTGGAACTGGTTTTCCATCTGAGATCGTGACATCCACACAAGTGTTTCTCTTTTCTCCAAAGGTCTCTTTAATTTTCCTGTATCTTACCCTTAATGATATATGCCTCTACGTCCTTACATTTGCCCTCTAGCCATCCCTGCTTAGCCATTTTGCACTTCCTGTCGATCTCATTTTTGAGACGTTTGTATTTCCTTTTGCCATCTTCATTTACTGCATTTTTTTATTTTCTACCTTCATCACTTAAATTCAATATCGCTTTTGTTACCCAAGGATTTCTACTAACCCTCGTCGTAGGAGGGAGTGATGTGCCCTGGAAAACTTCTGTCTCTCACCTCTGTCGAGTCCCGCAATGGAAGCTTAACATATTTCCTTATACCGTTTTTAAATGATGGCATTCACTTATTATGTGCTGCAGTCATTTTCCGAATTTAAAATAATTCGTCCGTAAAACTGACTTGAAAACATGTTGCACAGTAGATGGTCATGGTATTACGAATAAATTTTATACTGAAATTGCAATCGATAAAATCTTGTTAATGCTCTATTTAGTCGTCTGGCTGCTACATTATTAATCTACTAGACACCAGTAATCAATAAATGAACTCAAATTAAGCAGAAGTATTACAAGTTAAATATATTTTCATTTTCCTGACGAGTAAAACTGTTAAGACGTTCACGAAACATTCAAATGTTACATGTTCCATAGTAAAAAACCTTTTGTTTCAAACTACAAGGTGCAAGTTTAGTTTAACCGTCGACACATTATACTACTAGTTTTAATAATATATGGAATTTCACTTGCCGCAAAATTCTGAAACTGAAGAATTGACAATACAATCCAAACAGCTTTAAAATACACTACCGAAAAAAATCTGTACGCTTGGAAAGAAGACGTCGATTTGGATCCGATGACAGGATAAGCCACCTGGGGGACAGTAGGTGTACTGATGGTCCTTTCGGAGAATTCCCACACAAACTGTACGTGCTCCGTCAGTTGTGCAATGATACATATATCAGTGGTCGCGTCACATTCTCACGCAGCACAGACACCGGCATGGAATGTCGTTTTGTTAAGGCACCAGTGGCAGATCGTCCAGCTACCACAGCACGGATAAGAGAGCTTGTGAGCCCGTATGTGTCAACATGAACTGTTGCGAACCGGATATTAACGTTGGGTCTATGGGCATGCACACCTCTAGGTCTGCCACTCACGCCACAGCATCGACGTGATTGGCTTGACAAGTCCTATCACAGGGTCGCTTGGAAGTCGGAATGGGGAGCCGACGCTTCCAACGAAGAGAGTAGATGCTGCCTGCACGCAAGTAATGGTCGTTTGTTCGTACGACGTAGACCTGGTGAGCGGGCCTTATGGTTTGGGGTGCCGTAAGTTACAACTCTCGTTCAACTATGGTGTTTTGGAGGGGACGCTAACCACCGTTCTGTACGGGAGGAATGTCGTTATACCCGTTCGTGTAACAGAAAAGTGATGTGTTGTTCCAGCAAGATAATGCTCGCCCTCACGCTGTCCGTGAAACTCAACGTGCTCTGCAAGAGGTGCAGCAACTTCCCTGGCCAGCACGATCTCCGGTCTTGCCTTCAATCGAACACGTGCCGGATATGATGGGGCAAGAAGTGACTCGCGTAATTCGTTAATCAACAACTGTTACACAACTATGTGAACAAATCCAGCAGGCGAGGCATAACGGATACCAGCACAGTATTCACCACCTGCACAATGCCAGAACCAGCGCCTGCATTGCCGCCTGTGGAGGCTATACGGGTGTTTTGAGCATCGGCCGATACCTGGTACGTCAGAGGCGCTTGTGCTATTGATCTGTAAGTGCAATCATTTATATAATCCATATGCACTTCTGCAACAATAAATTTTGATTGAAATAGAAACCTCTAAAAGGATGTACTAATTTTTTTGCGGCAGTGTGTTATAGAGCGCTTAAAAACGTAGAACTCTATATTTGCAAATGCTGCACAAAACACGAGCTGATATCTAGCAACAACTAGACTGAAATACCGACCAAAAAACATCAGGTTCTCCGAGGTACACTATCCTACAGGTACAACGCTATCTCCTTCTAGGCACATGTGCACCTCACATTGCTCAGGTGTGTCGGACTCGCACGAAATAGGATTCAGAGGGTATACTGAACGTGTTCAGTGAAGGGCAGCACAATTGGTCATAGGTTTCTTTCACTTACAAGACAGTGTAATGAAAGAGTAAAAAAACTTACTTCGATGTCAGACACTTCAACACACACACACACAAATATATATATATATATATATATATATATATATATATATATATATATATATATATATAGGCCACGACAACTTGTTAGATGATTGTTGCAGTGTCTGTGTGTTTATGGGTTGCATTTTTTCATATGACTTGTGAAGCCAATGGCAGCACGGCATCTCTTACCGCAATTGTCACAAGTGTCTCTGGCTGCTGAGGCAGGAGCAGTGGTAGCATTGCGAAGCTTTTTCTGCCTTAATCTGTGTAACAAGCCTTCATCATACTTCGACATTCCAGATGATATATCATGCTGGCCCGTGCCTCCCATCTGTTTGTGTCGATTCCAAAGCTCTCCATATCTCGTTTACAGGAGTCCTTGAACCTCAATACAGGACATCCTACAAGTCTTTTGGCTGTAGAGATCTCTCCAAGCATCACCTCACGTGGTAATCTGTCAGGATCGATACGGTGGACGTGTCCCAGCCAGTGGAGTCGTCTCTGCTTCAAGATAGCTGAAATACCGTTGCAATTAGTTTTAGATAGCGCTGCTTCGTTGGTCACTCGGTCCTTCCACGTTACTCCGAGGATGGATCTCAGGCACCGCACGTGGAAAGCATTAAGGCGACGTTCTTGTTTGGCATAGGTAGTCCATGTTTCCGATGCATACAAAAGGATGCCGAGGACGCAAGTTTGATATACAAGAATTTTGGTGGTCAAAGAGAGTTTGTTATTTTTCCAAACACGTGAAAAGAGTTTGCCAAAAGTTGTCACATAGGCGCCAAATATCCCACAAAACCCTAATTACAAGAACTATTATACGTGAAGATACTCTTCAGCTTCCTGTGTATAATTTTCGTGTCGACCACGAATACAGGATTACACCAATTATATCACGGAATCAGGAATTTAAACAGCCACTCTATATTGTCTCCGAACCCTACTGAAATGGGATAAAACCCTAAAAGTGATACTCGGCCGAAACTTTTCCCGCATGGAGCAACCAATACAGCATAGTGCTGCGCTGGCATCGAGGAGTGCTGCAATATTCTTCTACTTCCGCTTCTCCTCCTTTCTCATCCTCTTTCTTCTTCGTCTTCGTCTTCCGAGCGTTGTTTCGTGGGCATAGGTTTCATGTTCACCTACGTAAATACGCCGCAAGCCACCATATGGTGCATGTCGAAGGATACCTTATGCCACTGTTAGTCATTCCCGTCTCTGTTGCACTGGCAAATGGACCGAGGGAAAAAAACGACTGTCTGTATGCCCCCTTATGAGCCCTAATGTCTCTTTTGTTGTCTTCGCAGTACTTACGGGAGATCTACGTTCGTGGCAGTAGAATCATTCCGCAGTCGGTCTCAAATGCCAGTTCTTTAAATTTTCTCAGTCGTGTTTTGCGAAAAGAACGTCGTCCTCTCTCCATGAATTCCCATTTGAGTTCACAAAGCATTTCTGTGACACTCACTTGTTGATCTAAATTACAAGTAACAAACCTAGTTGTACGCCTCTGAATTGCTTCGATGTTTTAAATTAATGCGAACTGTTGGAGATCACAAACACTCTATCGGTATTCATGTATGGGCTGCGCAGGTGCTACTTACACAGTTACCTTCATAGATAAGCTACACTTTCCTAGAATTCTGCCAATAAACCGAAGTAGATCAGTCGACTTCCCTTCACCCTTATATGCTCGATCAATTTCATATCGCTTTGCAACGTTAGTCCTAGGTATTTATTGGACGTGACTGTGTCACGCTCTAGAGTTTCTCTGCCAATGTTAGGGTCCACTGTTTCACGGCTTGCCTATTTTTTTTAACTTTGTGGCAGGGTGCCTGTCCTATCTCCACGGTCTGCAGTTAAGCTCTCCCTGCAGCCGATTTGTAGATTTCTGGGTGCTTCTACCTTAGGTGACACTGGAACTAACGTGACAGGTATATTGGTTTGTTATCTACTAAAGTTTCCAAATTTGTACAAGGTGAACCATAAATGAGGGAAAAAGTTATGTTCATAGTGTCATACATTGAGCTGCAAACACGAATCTGTTTCTGCCATGTTATTACGTCAACGAACGGTAATGCCTCTGAATTTCATGAAATCGAGAGATATTAAGCGGAGTCTGGAGTGCTCCTATGTGCCAGCGTAAGCCAGGAAGAAAGAGTGGCAAGTCTGCACAATGAATTTTAATAGTCTATTGTGGCCGCTCTTTCCGCTTACGGCTCAAATACCCATTAAGAAACAATTTGCCCCAATTCACTTCACAAAGGGGTAGAACGGATGTTCAAATTTCATTTGGGCCACTGATGTGTAGGGCAGCCCGTCCGTTTGAGGTTTTAACGCCACAGCTGCACTACGTTACTGAGGATGGAGACGATCACCAATTTGGTTAGCAGGAGACCCGGTATTATTTTAGATTGAAATGGGGAGAAAACGATTTCTTCGCAGGACATTCCTTTGAAAGGCAGAGGTTTGCAAAATTTCGTCACAGTACTACGACTACGCTGTAGTTTACGTCGATAGGTCTAAACACTGAAAGCGACTGCTCCTGTCGTATTCCCTGATGCGTTTACACAGAGAATTTTCTATATCTGATGCTGAATTATTTGTGATCTGAACGTCATTGGAGCAGATGAAATCGTGGCGCGAATTTCCTCTTTGATTCTGGTTTATTAAGTTCTTTTCAGGCTATCAGCTGTGTGTATCCAGCAGATAAGGACGGAGAGACGATACCATATTCGTTTCTCCGTCAACAGAGACAGACAGGGGAATGAGGTGTCTTTCTGCTGGTATTAGAGGCACACGTGAAAATTAATAGCATCCAGTAGCGAAGCATGTCTTCAAGAGAGATACTGGGAACAATTTGATATCTCTCTACATGCAGTCATCACATTACTGTTGGCACACGAAACCATGCACCACGAAAAGGGAGAGTAGTTGAGGTGAGGAAGGTGGAGTCAGCGGTTTGACTGGATGAACATATAGGTAATTTTCGGGGAGTGAGTTACACATCCTCAAGACATGTACAGTCACGCTCAAAAGTATCCGAACGATCTGAATTGCATTTCGCCTGATTCGCATGCAACCGACATAGCGCAGCTGTCTAGCAGGTCCTCTAATCGTTCCTTGGTACAGTCGTTTGACTATTGAAAATGGTTCCAACAAGTCACCACTAGAAAACACTCCTCTGTATCGCAATAACTCAAGATGTAAAGTAATACTACGATACTACAAATATCAGGGAACACCTCATCACAGGTAAAACTGTCCTTAACGCTTGTAAACTCACATTTATTACAATAAATGACGTACCTGAAATGTTACCACTCTCATTATTACGTCAGATAGGTAATGCACGTACTAAGTTCGTCGTATTCATGATTTCCACTTCAAAGTAACATAACATGCTTATTATTTAACACAAAATGACATTAAAAATTTAAGTTATTCACGAGCAGCTAGTTTATATATGAACTTCAAATGACACGATAAACCGTCTCGTTCTGCACATGGATTCAAATCCAGGTCATGCAGACTAAGCAAAGATTTCGTGACTGACGGAAACTAACAGTCATTCCCGATTAGGCATACAGAGAGTGATATACCTCGATTTTAGACAGTATCAATTAGCAAATACCAACTTTAAATTACATAACGCAAACATTTTTAACGGACGCGAATTCCTACCCAGTACTTATTGTCCCTGTTAACGAACTATGAGAGATGTTAAATATCGTTTCTTAACAAGTAACTTACTTGAAATGCCGTGAGGTAAAGCTTTGTGTTGGACAGGGATTCGAACCCAAAACCTAATCGGATACATATCGAAGCACAATCAACTGTGACATATCGGATTTTATCGGCAGTAGCTAGATGTTTTAACTGAAATGACGAGACGAAACATGAATTTCTTCCTTCCCAGGACTCCAGCGCGGTACCTATCGCTGTTATATTCTAGAAAAAACGAACGGTAAATATGGGTCTGTTGCACCGGCAGCGACATGTGAGCATGTTTGAACTAGAAATAATATGACGAAGAGTTCAGTGCTGACTGGGAATAGAGCTCCACACATATCGTTGTTGACTACACACAAAGACACGTCAGCTACCGAATTTTTCTCCACCAGCAGCTCGGAATAACATCTTGAACCTACAGTGATCCCGCAAATAGTTCTGTTTCTCACTGGGACTCAAAAACGTCAGATACCGTTAGTGTTGACAACGAAGGAAAATACATTAAAAATAAAATTTATTACCCACCAGCAGATAGGTCTTCTCATGCTAGAGCTTGATAATACATAATGAAATCTTTAGTGCCGGGGCAGGATTTGAACCCATTCACGCGCAATATGTGGAGATGTTGGAGAATCTGCAGGTTTGAACAAACAACAAATTGTAGCCCAGCTGTATTGTCACAAAGGGATCAAATTCCGCGTTAAGGGCGGTCTGAGTAGCATTCCCAGTTCAGAACCAATTTTATCGACATACAGAAGCTCAGATAAAAGATGGAATAAGTGTCCTGTGAGCCTATTGAAAGGTGGCTACACTGAGCCACTGCGCCAGAGATTGCGCCAAAGAGTACTATTAAGCCGCCTCCACAGTGCTAGGAGAGAGCTCGTAGAAGTCAGTGCGTGGGTAGAGCTCGTAGTAGTCAGTGCCTGTTAAGAACTCGTAGTAGTCAGTGCTAGGAGAGAACTCGTAGAAGACAGTGCATGTTAAGAACTCGTAGAAGTCGGTGCTAGGAGAGAACTCGTAGAAGTCAGTGCCTGTTAAGAACTCGTAGTAGGCAGTGCGTGGGCAGAGCTCGTAGAAGTCAGTGCCTGTTAAGAACTCGTAGCAGTCAGTGCTTGTCCAGAGCTCGTAGTGGTCAGTTCGTGCCGAGATGTGCTAGTGGGCACTGCTTGTCGTGATGTCGGAGTGAGATGTGATAGTGGAGAGTGTTTTCCATGTTTTATGCAGTTATTTGATGGGAGAGATAGCAGATGTTATTCTAATGGAAATACTGTAACGATCAGAGTGCTTTTCGTCAATATATATGAAGGTAAAATATTGCGTGTTTTTTCATTAATTCCATGTTTTAAATAATGCGTCATTACAGGTTCAGTCAACAAAGCATCTGGCGTGTGTTCTTGTATTAGAGTTTAATTCTGGTTTCCTTACGCAATTGTAGTATTTGTAATTTTCTTTTATCACGTCAGTATAATTGGTATTTAAAAATTCTCGTCTTGTTGGAAAAGAACCGTGCCAGATGTGTACGTTGAGTCACACTCCCACATACAGAACAGTTATACTTGTGCTTTGGTTTCGTAGGTTTCTTAGTTGCTGGGGACTTAATTAATTAATTGTGTTAACAAAAAAATTTCATTTCATTCTTGTTGTTGTTCTAAGCAGTCAGATAGCGCAATAATACTGGTCAGGGCCTACCGTTTACGAGACAGAGCGTAAACGGACATAACAGCCATGACCTTTCAATAACCTTAAGTCAACGTCATAGTCATCATGTCAAGACCAATGTTTGCCAAGCCAGATCAAATGGAGCCAAGATATGCAAATACAGTAGGCAATACAAATTCTTTTCATACATGTGGCTTTACATAATAGTTTACACAATACATAAAAAAATCAGTTTATACAAATGTTCACATAAAATGCTTTCAATGATTAGTTTATACAAAAAAAAAGACACCAACAGGTGACATCTTTTCAGTAGAAGCAGTCCATCAGTGGCACCCAGTAAAATTTAGCAGGTACACCCAGCAACAAGTCACATTAGTTCAGTAGAAGCAATCCATCAGAGGCACCCAGCAATGTTGAGTAGGTGCAGACAGCAACAAGTGACTTCATTTCAGTAGAAACAGTTCATCAGTTGCACCCAGCAATGTTGAGAGCAGGTGCAGACACCGACAAGTGACTTCATTTCAGTAGAAACTGTTCATCAGTTGCACCCAGCAATGTTGAGCAGGTGCAGACACCAACAAGTGACATCATTTCAGTAGAAACAGTCCATCAGTTGCACCCAGCAATGTTGAGAGCAGGTGCAGACACCGACAAGTGACATCATTTCAGTAGAAGCAGTCCATCAGTTGCACCCAGCAATGTTGAGCAGGTGCAGACAGCAACAAGTGACTTCATTTCCATACAAGTAGTCCATCAGTTGCACCTAGCAATGATGAGCAGGTCCAGAGAGCAGTCCATGATATTCACTATCACTAATCACACTGTTCATCAGCAGAAACTAAACATGTCCTAGTGACACCAATCATGTAGATAAAGTACAAGTAACAGTCCATAATATTCACTATCACTGATCACTCAGTTCATCAGCAGAAATTAATCATTCCTAAGTGTCACACATTACGTTGAAAAGTGCAGGTAACAGTTCATAATATTTACCATCACTAATCAGACAGTTCAGGCATGAACAATAGTTTGAATACACATACAAATGCTTTTACACTAAACATATAAATTCTAATAAACACACAAATGATTTCAGATAATTGTCATATTAACTATGACAAATACTCAAATATCAGTAAACCTATAATATTTATGGGTGTCAGTGCAAGCCACTACAAACAAATACAATAATATTCAGGAGATAGGTGGGTACGATTAGGAAAGGAAAACACACAAAACACACTCACTCATCTTTCATCCACATTAAGTACTACTGTGTAATTGAATAGTGTTAACTGTGTAAATGCAATTCTGTCAAAATCTGATGTGCATCATGTGTATCAAGTAGTAATGGCAGCAATGTATCACAGTCAATAATAGTTAAGTCAACGTCATAGTCATCATGTCAAGACCAATGTTTGCCAAGGCAGATCAAATGTACTGTTGTTGAACAACTGTCAGTGAGCCAAGATATGTAAATACTTCATCTCTTCAAAAAAAAAGTATATACTGCTTAGTGATTTAACAAAGTGTGTGTATAGACTATCTTCCTTTTACTTTAGTGTTCTAGTCTGCTATCTTCATCCTCCTTGTTCCATTAAGACCAACAAAAAAAATATGCATCTCACTTACTTTACCTCTTATCCACCAAAACTCCAATAATCATCAACTTCACACAATCTCAATAATACCTCAATAATACCTCTTCAATGCGTCGATACATATAAACCTTATTACCAATATCATTTCACTTCCATAACAACTCTTTCCTCTAATCAGTCTCCTCGAACAAGTACAGATAAAATCCTAATGCAAACGTCAGTTCATCATCCCATACAATCTGAAGACACATTGTCCACACACAACCTCTGTGTAGTCCACCTGAACCAAATCTTCTACTCATTATGAATTATAAACAAAAGAAAAGCATACATGACCTCTAACAGACTTAGTTCGAATAACTCTCAGTAATTAAGTACAATTACGGAGTGTGAATGATCATAATATTTCACAGTGTGTACACCACTTCAAGAATTATGGCAGAAGCAAACATGTGGAGTATTTCTTGTATCAAGTTTCACTTCCTATTTCAATTGCTCACGAAAATTGCAGTGTAATAACTGTTAATGGTCTAAACCTGGTAATGGTATGTCATGTCGTTAGCTTCCTTCCTATTAGCATACATTTATACAGATTCCATAAAACCTCCAGCTCATATGACCTCAACGAAGTTCTTTGTACCAATGTCGTTCGTCGAATTATAGCAGTTCATTTTCTTATCTTAAAATATAAGGCACTGAGCGTAAGCAAAACAAGCAATAGCGAGTAAATATACCAGTAGAGAACACAATGTCAACAAGTGGATGCAGCACAATCCTTACAACGAGGCTCTGCCAAGCGAACAATCTATAATTAATCCAATAGCGTGACCTAAACTCTCTGTTTGTACACAGTATATCAGCATTTCTATACACCAAATTAAAGAGTAATTATGACAACAACAGATATGTATAAATATGCAATCCATACGCAAAGCAGTAAACATGTCATTAGCATCATATCAGCATAAGCAAATAAATGTTCATATGTCATCTTAATAAGTAAACATGAAGGCGCAAGCAGATAAATCACAAAGTATAACTTACATACATATCAGCACAACTAATCAGGTGACAATTATAATTTAAATAAATAAGCACAGCAGGCACATAATTAAAATGTATGACATCAGTGAAAAAGCAGTGCAGCTAAGCGATGCATAATATATACAAATAACAACCCAGTTCATTAATAATCATTGTCAAAATCAGTTAACGTACGCAAGCACGTCGCTTCACACGTAAATTCATAGAACATGAAATTAGCACAAAGTATGAATCACGTAATCGCGAGCAGCAAATTACGTCTAAAGTACGTACCTAAGTGGAAATATGTTACCTGAAAAATGAACTCAATTGATAGTTACCCTTTTTAGTTTATTAGTTTCTTCTTCGAAATTACATTCTTCCTGAAAATTTCTCGATAGCAAGTCGTCTTAATGTCGGAGACACACAGAATTTACCTGAAGTTCTTAAATATTTCATAGAACCGTATCCTGAAAAATACTGAATGTTAATAACATAATTCATCAAGTCACTATAGCTTTATACTGAATTTAGTCAGAGAAATTAGACTGTGTGTTTGTTTACGGCTGTCAGTGCATTCGCACTGAGCGCTCGATCAGCTGTAGGCGCGTGACGTAGGAAGCAATTGTTCGCGGTCAACGACTGCCTTGTGCGGCTCGCAGACTTGACTGTTGCTTTGAGTATGTGCCACCGCCAAAACACAGCGCGGTATCCTTGTACTCTCCGCATGTTAACATGTAGCTGTTAGTTTCTCTAAAGTATGTCATTCCACAAAAATTTTAACGTTTGATATATGATGTATTCCTTTAGAGCGTCGAGATTTAAGAGTTTCTACTTCGACAGTGTTATCATGTATAATTTTGCGAATTCTATATGGACCGTTATAAAGCAGAAAAAATTTGCGACACAAGCCTTTTCCTTTATGAGACAAACGGTGGGACTTAATTAACACCTTCTGACCAACTGACAAGATTTTTAAACGACCAGGACGTTTAGCTGATCTCTCTCTTCTAGCAGCCGCAGATGCAATATTTCGTAGAGCAAGGTTGACAACTTCAGAATGCCGCAGTTTCCGTGAAGGCGGAAAAGGAACGATTTCAGAAATGCGATTTGTCGGTGCTTTCTTTTTTAATATCAATATAGGCGGTAAAGAAGTTGAATCATTAGGGAGTTCATTCAGAATGTTTTGAAAAATATGAAGATACTGATCCCACATTCTGTGATTCTGATGACAATAAAGACGACACAATTTATTGATTTCCTTCATCCATCTCTCTGAAGCGTTAGATTGAGGGTGAAAAGGTGAAATGAAAATTGGTTTAATTTTACGACGCTGTAGAGTACGAAGCCAAATTTTAGAACGAAACTGTGATCCATTATCTGATATAACCTTATCAACATGACCAACTTCTTTAAGAAAATGTTTGATGAAAGCATTAGATACTGAACGAGCTGTTGCTTTGCGTAACGGTGTAAAACACACATATTTTGATGTCAACTCCACTGCTACGAAAATGTACGCAAAACCATTAGTAGATCGAACCACTGGACCGAACAAATCGACTGCAGCCATCTCCTTTAATTTCGCTGGAATGATAGGAAACAACGGTGCTCTGTGAGAAACTGTTGGCGGCTTAGCCTTTTGACATAATTTGCATTTGGCCAGAACAGATCGAATACGTTTTTCCATATTACTGAAGTAGCAATTTTCCCGTAATTTATGAAAGCATTTTCTGGGACCAAAGTGTGCATAACTGAAATACGTATACCAAATCAGCTTATTAACCCACTCATCAGGAATACAAACTAACCAGACAGAGTTGTCGACCGATTTTCGTTTAAAAAGAAGTTTCCAGATAGATCGCAAAAACGAGGTGTGGCCAAATTGTCCAATCTAACAAAGCGTCTAAGAAAATTACAGACACCAAGGAAACTACGAACATCACGTTTTTGTGGTAGGAACAGCATAATTACGAATAGCGTCTAATTTCTCTGGATCAGGAAGAATACCTTCTGTATAAATAATGTGGCCGAGAAATTTCACCTGTGAACGACCAAATTCAGATTTTTCTAAGTTCACTGTAATGCCAACTTTTGCAAAAATACGTAATAATGAATCCAAAATTTTGTTGTGGTCACTCCAAGAACGTTTAGCAATAAGAATGTCGTCAACATATGAAGTAATATTGTCACGAAGATAAACAGGTAAAATTTCATTTAAGCTACGAATGAATGCTGCTGAAGATACAGTAAGTCCAAACGGTAATTTCCGAAATGACTTTTGGGTAAATTAGTCAAATCCGGTTATTGTTTACTTAATCACTAGATAGATTGATAGTCGAAGAGTTGTTTTGACAGACGCAAAGAATAGTGAAAGAGTAGGCAGCGGTGCAGAAAACTAAAAGAGAAATAGCACCACTACAGCTCGAGGCCCTATGCTCGCTACGGCACATATTCACTTAGAGTAGTGAATCCCCTGAGGACTTTAATAGCTGCACATAATTTCAAGTTTGTGACTTAGTGGCAAATTTGGCGGAAGTGCGTACATAAATTGATCTAACCATGCACATGGATGTATGTCATTCTTAGAGTTGCGGAAGATCTTAAATTTCCGAACAGTCAAAAAGTGTTTATAGTCAAAATTTTCGCCTCGTGGCGACAAAGACCTACCGCGTCTGTCCCAGTCCCAATGACGATTATTGTCAAGTTCGCGCGCCTGGCGCTCTCTTGTCGCATCCCGTAAATGAAACAAATTATTTTCTTCATACCCCTCTGCTATCTGTGATTCTAAGTTTCTTCTACTGTCTTTTCCTACAATTTCGCCTTCTATTTGTTTGACTTGCTTTTTTAAAGCCTCAAATTCCCTTTTCACGCGTTCATTAAATTTTCCCTGATTTTCAACATGTTTATTTATGTTCTGGTATTCTTCGGTTTCTGCAAATGGCAATGGAGCTGTATCATCCGAAACTCTATCCCCATGTAAACTAAGATTTGTCAGTTTATCTGAAATTTCCTCAACTCTTTCCGATAAGTCACCTATTTTTTCTTTCTGTTTATTTACGTCTTCCGTAAGTGTCGTGACTCGGGTTTCAGTATTGACACATTTAGTAGTTAACTGTTCATATTGTTGTGTTAGGTTATTTAATCTGTCATTTGGTACGGATTCCTCGATTCTCTCAAGTATTTCTTCCTTATCTTTTGCACGTTGTAAATTTAACTCTGAAAATTTTTGTACTATCACGCGATCTCTTTCTTCCTGTTCTCTATCCTGTTCCCTTTGTCTAATCTCTACTGCAATTAATCTATTATTGTGAGAATTCAAAATCGGTTGTACTTCTTCTCTGATTTCTTTCTTTAACTCATCTTTCATATTTTTGAAACATGTCCCTATTCGTAAGTCTAACCGTGTTTCCATTGTTTCCATCTCTGTTTCTAAACGTGTTGCCACTGTTTTTAATTCAGATCCTAACCGTGTTTCCATTGTTCCCATATCAGTTTTTAATTCAGATCGTAAAGTTCCCATCTCAGTTTTAATTGTTCCTATTTGTGATCCCTGTGAGTCTAACCGTGTTCCCATATTTAATATTGCACTCATCAACTGCTCCATAGTAATTGGTTCGAAACTCTTTTCACCCCTAACATTTCCCGCAAAATCGACTTCTTTCGTCATAGCTGTAAGGCTATCTTTGTTCGATACTATTCCAGAATCTTTTGTCATTAATCTCGTATTCTGTGAATTTTCTGATTGAGAAAAATTTTGAAATGGTTCCTGACTATTTTCCCGACTTATTACATTGTTTTCAACTCCATTATTCATCATACTGTTGTCCTGTGTTGGCGAGTTCGCCATGTCAACAATTTCGTCATTCTCACTATTCATCATTTTCGCCTTTTTCATTGATCGCGTATCATTTACAAAACATAAAAAAATTCGTCACTCTACGAAAATTACACACAATGACTCTTTATCTCCAACAATACCATTCACATGAAAAGTTTCCCTCAAACACGATTAATCGAACAATTGAAATAATTGCACTAAATTGTCAAACCCGTAGGCAAGACAACAATTTAAATTTTGAAAAATACCATTAGAAAAATGACAATTATCAAATCTACACATGAAATACAGACTACAATTACTAAACTCAAATTACTAAAACAATACTACTGTCTACTATTTTTACAATCAGAAAAATTCCAAGGGACGATCCGAAGCAGCGGTCGCCACGTGCATGGGGGCTTAATTAAATACAAGATTGAAAATATTTTTAGTAGCTGTTATGTCCGTTTACGCTCTGTCTCGTAAACGGTAGGCCCTGACCAGTATTATTACGCTATCTGACTGCTTAGAACAACAACAAGAATGAAATGAAATTTTTTTGTTAACACAATTAATTAATTAAGTCCCCAGCAACTAAGAAACCTACGAAACCAAAGCACAAGTATAACTGTTCTGTATGTGGGAGTGTGACTCAACGTACACATCTGGCACGGTTCTTTTCCAACAAGACGAGAATTTTTAAATACCAATTATACTTACGTGATAAAAGAAAATTACAAATACTACAATTGCTTAAGGAAACCAGAATTAAACTCTAATACAAGAACACACGCCAGATGCTTTGTTGACTGAACCTGTAATGACGCATTATTTAAAACATGGAATTAATGAAAAAACACGCAATATTTTACCTTCATATATATTGACGAAAAGCACTCTGATCGTTACAGTATTTCCATTAGAATAACATCTGCTATCTCTCCCATCAAATAACTGCATAAAACATGGAACAACACTCTCCACTATCACATCTCACTCCGACATCACGACAAGCAGTGCCCACTAGCACATCTCGGCACGAACTGACCACTACGAGCTCTGGACAAGCACTGACTGCTACGAGTTCTTAACAGGCACTGACTTCTACGAGCTCTGCCCACGCACTGCCTACTACGAGTTCTTAACAGGCACTGACTTCTACGAGTTCTCTCCTAGCACCGACTTCTACGAGTTCTTAACATGCACTGTCTTCTACGAGTTCTCTCCTAGCACTGACTACTACGAGTTCTTAACAGGCACTGACTACTACGAGCTCTACCCACGCACTGACTTCTACGAGCTCTCTCCTAGCACTGTGGAGGCGGCTTAATAGTACTCTTTGGCGCAGTCTCTGGCGCAGTGGCTCAGTGTAGCCACCTTTCACTACATAGCGTTTGTTTCGTCACTAGAAATAAAGAACTAGTATAAGAAAGGTTATTGGTGATAGAGTTTCTACATGTTGCCACTCCAGACTTTATTGTGGTTCAACCTAACGTCTACTTGGTAGAGAAGGAATACCATTTTTAATGTGAATCTCAGATCACAATGCCATTATATCTCCTTCACTTTGTGTAGCCAAAAGAGACTGGAATCTGTCTCTCCGTATCTAAAATCATTGATCGAAGCTGGAATCGCACCGAGACCATACATGTATGAACCTATCATCATCCCAACAGACCACCAAACCCTCTTCTCAGTGGCTCGTCTTCCTATCTAACGCCGTTGTGCCACACTGGCTTATAATTCTGACGCACAGGCTCCCTGTATCAATTTGCAGCATGTTCAGTAAATTCATTTACTTGGTTGACCGTGTGGTGTCACCGCCAGACACCACACTTGCTAGGTGGTAGTTTTAAATCGGCCGCGGTCCATTAGTACATGTCGGACCCGCGTGTCGCCACTGTCAGGGATCGCAGACCGAGCGCCACCACAAGGCGGGTCGCGAGATACGGACTAGCACTCGCCCCAGTTGTACGGACGACTTTGCTAGCGACTACATGGACGAAGCATTGCTCATTAGCCGAGCCAATAGTTAGAATAGCCTTCAGCTAAGTCAATGGCTACGACCTAGCAAGGCGCCATTAGTAACATTGCAAGTATCTAAAGAGTCTCACTTGTATCGCCACAATCTACAGATGTACCACAAGGATGGATTAAAGTTAAGTATTCCAGCAGCTACGTACTTTTCTTTATAGCATTCATTACGTATCCTGTTTCAGACCTCACGCCATCCGGCTTTAACTTAGCGCGTGCCTTTCGGCTTCCTCTCATTGTGTCTAGGCTGTCTTGTCTAGACACAACAGACCGAATCACCATGAACTAGCTGCCTCGGATACCCAGTGCATACATTCAACTTTATTTTGTAATCACCAAAATAAAATCACGTAACTGCCAGCAACACAGAACTGCCAACAGTGTAGTATGCATAAATTTAAATAGGAAGTGTTCCTTACCACGTGAGCTACTCTATTGCGCTATCTGTTTGTGGAAAACGTCGTGCAGTGCAAAAGAAAAGGTATAACTGTTTGTCTCTCATAAGTATTCATCTGGCCTTATGCATTATCCCACAGCGCTGTGGAATGCAGTAGTTCTGGAGGAATTGTTGTACACTTCTGGAGCTGCTGCAGCCACGTGTCAGCTATTAGCGTAATGGTAAGTATCGTGTACGGTAGACAAGATATCGCGAATTCGAGTACATTCACTGCTATATTTTTTAAAACGCAATTATGCTGTCTGCTAAAGTTATCAATCTAATGGAACTTGTAACATAATTCCCTTCACTTCTCAACCCAAAATAGTCGCATGTGGGGAAAGGGCTAACTTCTGCGACATTTTGTTCATTTCACGTTTAATAGACAGCCAGAGAGTAGATGCATCTCGAAACTTTTGTATTATGTGTGGGTAGAGCGCATCGCGCCAGATTACGTCGGAAAAGTATTTTCTACATTAGCTGTCGTCTGGTATTGGCATTTTACTCTTCTTCAAACCTTGTTTGACAGCTTTAACTCAGAACAAGTTTTCTACATGCATGTAATCAATAAACTGCATGTGCCTTTTCAGACTTTATAGATAACATCAGAGAATTCGCATATATCGTTGATGATTAATTTCTCTCTCATGTTTACTATTGTTTTAGCAACATTAAAGGAAACCTTACAAAATTGTGAACTGTATTATAAAAAGTGAAATAAAACTACCCACGATAACCTTACGACGAAAGTCTGTTTTAATAAAACTGAGTATCTTTACACAAGCATGCCTCTATCGTCACGAATTAGTAAAATACTACTCACTAAGATTTTGATTCTGTCTGTGTTTATTTGGTATGCTATGTCATACTCAAGAGGTAAGCAAATGCGGCATTTCATAAATAAAGTTATGTGTTCCTAGAAACCCAAAATTAGTTGTCAGCAGCGGAAAGAGGCGTTACCTGTTGTGCAGCATTGTACGTTTTTCACCATTGCACTATCAGCCGAAAGTATTTTCTTGCGATTTTCTTATCGATGTTTGAACTGACTGTTTGTAGCTCTTTCACAGAAAGGATAAAAACGCTACACTCAGTGAGACTGGAACTGCGAACCATCACAGGCGCTTTTTCGCAGGTCAGCAAGTTACCACAGAGCTAGCGAAGAAATATGTGCGTTAGCTTCCCCTTACGCGACTAATAGTAGCTAGAGCTCGTAAAGCGCGATTTGAAGGACGAGATTAGTTGCGATTTCCACGTGCAACGACTTTCCTGGGCTGAAATGCGTAAATTTACAAACTTTTGTTACACCTCAAGCGATAATAACTCTGATTACTCAATGGAAATGACAGGTAAAATCAAGTGAACTTTGAGGCTTAATTCCATGCACATCAGGAAGTAACTCGTCGATCACAGAGTTGGCAAACATACATTACCTTGTTGCCAAATCTCAGTTACAACACCAGCAGGAAGAACACGAATCGATGTGATCCTACAGCGGGCTGGGAAGTGACCATAGCTGGTTACTCCAAGTCGCGGCTGCTACGACCTGGAATACGTAATGCGTCTGATTCGCATTTCTGTAACTAGGTTTAGGGAATGGAGCGTAGTTACCAATAATACTCAGAACTGATTGCAATCCAAGCATCATAAATCAGTAACTCTCATAGTTGTTTTTATATTTCTTTCGTAAGTGTACTCAAAAGTAAGAAACTAATTCACAGACGTTTTCGTGCCTTGCCGAAAGTCGAGCACAACGATTAAATGAAAATAAAAAAGAATGTGTGTGGGTGTGTGACAGAGAGAGAGAGAGAGAGAGAGAGAGATAAAAATAAAAAAAAATGAGAGAGAGAGAGAGTAAAAAATTGTTAAGGAATTGAATCATGGTACGTAAAGAAATCTTTCATTAAGATGACACGTTCCACATCATTACGAAATATCGTATTCATGATCTATGAAACAAGAATTAATCTAAAGTAATCTAATCTAATCATATCATATTGATGACTAGCCATGAAGAGTCATGAGTCACCGAATTTTTGCCGGTACAAGTAACCAAATCTAAACTTGAAAATAAAAGTCGACAATTTTTGTAATAAATTGGGACATCGGTCAAGTCCCTTTCGTCCCTGTTAATTAACCATGAAAGATGTCTGACATACCTCTATTCCGAAGTAATAAAGTGTGCATGCGTTTAAAGATCAAGTGCATGATGTGAAGTTCTGTGACGCAGATACGAAAGCTACACCGTTCTTTCCCTGTCTACGGAATCCTTTTCATGTTAATATCAAACATCAGCAATTACTCGTAGATTACATTAAAACTAAAGTAACTGATGAAGACGTTACTTGATAACAAAAACGCGCTGCCTTTCTTCATTTTCTTGCACCTAGAAATGGCTATGGACTACTGCCAAAGCAGAAGGCAAGAGATCTTACTGCCTTCCGATACACGTCGCTGTCAGTTCTTCCATATGATTTGGTCGACATGACCTGTTTCAAGTTGTGTATGACAGACAATGTTTTAGAAAATCAGTTGTCTTCCTTTGCAACAAACAGGAAGATTTTCATTCTAAGCCATCCAAATACAAAATCTTCGCAAATTTAATATTCGCTTCTATAATGTAGGAAAGTATTTCGCAGTTGCAAAACTCGCATCTGACACATTGACCTTACACTTAGTCGCTGACCATAAATTCAACCTCAGAGTGACACCAGGTTAAGTAACCTAGTGTAGCGAAGACTGTTAGCCAGTGCTCTTTCTCACCGGAAAATACGCAGTTCACTCATCTGGCTCCATAAGTAAACTGTAACAGTAATTTCTGTGTGTATACAATGCGTACGATTTTGGAATTTGGTGGTGCTCTCTCTTCCACTTCTGTATACGATATGCCTGACCTAAACGGGACCTTTATCATTACAGGCCCTGGGCAGTGCAACATCATACTGACGACAGTAATGTGCTTATACTGACAACCTGACTGTTCGTTTTACCTGATTTTGTAATCATTTAAATAAAATAACATGACCTTCCAGTGGGAGACATTTCGTCCCCCTTTTCCTTCTGTGGAATTTGTCAGTAAGCTTTTCGCCTTCCAGCCAGCGAAATGCGGAAGAGTACGGCCGGTAAATGATTCACAAACCACGATGTTGTGCTGTTAAGGCGATTTCTTTAAACATTGTCGTAGCTGAAGGAATTTAGTTTCGTCTTAAATCGTCTCAAGCAGCCACGCTCATAGATATCTCAAATAGGAAAAAGCTCATTATGCAGGTACGAAGCTCGTAAAACAAACTTCTCACAGTTTGTGTCAGGTTGATGTTTTCGTCTGATAGCACTGCGTAAGTATTTTGTCTATGATGTATCACAAGTAGTGTTCCTGTAGCTGTGGGAATCGTTGGTTGAAAACGAGTTTAACACCAATGGGTACAGTACTGCTAAATATTCAAAATGATTATAAACCTAAGTTTGAGTTCATCCGAAAACTGAGGCGAATTTATAATATTGAAGCTAGACTGTGTATCCTTGTCTTCCTTGAGTGGGCATTGGAAGGCATTTACACGCACGTATACAATACAATGAATACTTCGAACGCTACAGTTAACATTGCTCTCATAAACTACTTTTGTTTTTTTAATTATTTTGGGTCTTCAGCGTGCAATATGTGTTGTAGATACAGTCTTAGAGCCAAACATTGACCGCCGAGTCGTTCACGTAAGGTGGGCAATACAGTCGTGCTCCTCTCAGAATCCTACGTCCGGCAATATGCTCGAGCTGGCAACATTATAGACTGCAGAACTTCCCAGAGGAAGTCTTGACTTCAGTCTTAGTACATTATTCTTGACTACGACAGTAGTCTTGAGGTAAAACGCGAGACTAGCTAATACGACGTCTAGTAACTAAAAGCAGACGTCGACAAAGTTTTTATTGCCCCTTTCCTCTCGGTGCTGAAGCTATGAGTGTAATTCAAGCGAATCTACAATAGATTTCGCTTTCTGTCACTCTGGTAATAATAGTTTGGTCCAACAATGTTTTAGCGAAAGATTTCTTTGCCGACCATCTGCCTCTGAACACCGCATGCGTCTGAGTTCTCTGGGACCCGTTTACTGCCTACCGGCGGGGGCTGAGGCACTGCATTGTCTCGCCTTCTGCCGACAACGTCTGATCCACTCCGCATTCTCGACAATGAAAAATGCTTTAATGTTGTTGAGTGGTGACCCATAAAATCTGTGTACGATTTGCATTTCACTCTTGATAGCAAAGGAGGCACAAAACCGTTTTTATTTTATGATTATTTTATTAGACTGTAATGCAATACATCAATGTGGCAGAATTAATTTCATTGCTTCCGATCCATTGCACTAAAATTAAAGCGTCACATTCTGTTCTTTTTCCTTTCACGGGAGGTTCTTCAAATAATTTATTATTCTCATGGATTCATATATCTTAGTCAAGGTACAGAGAGCAAATGCAACATAATGTGGTTGGTTTCTTTCTTCCATTCTCTATGATAAATGGACGCAAAAAATTGTGTCGGTACCTATCAGAACCTGCACTATAGCTACTCAGGCAAATTTCTTGTTTTGAGGTCTATACCTTAATTAATGGAGAAGTGAACGCTGTTCACAAGTGATATTTAAAATATTCCATTGGATTTAAGGCGACAAAATTGCCCATATTTGAAGCTACCCAGAGAAAAAGTAAGTTGCTAGAGCCGCTGTTAGCAAATGTCTGCAGGGAGTTCCTAATTGCTACTGTGGAAATTTAGCATAGAGGCCCTACAGTAATCAACAGGTTCATTCCCTTCATACTTATCACCCTGGCATGTGAGTCTTAAGTGAAGAACAATATTGAAATTCGTATCGCTGATGGTCGATTCGAATTTCTTCAGAGACGCTGGTATTGTGAAGCAGCTTGGCAGTCAGAAAGCCAAGATCTATGACCATTAACACAACTTACTGAGTAGAGCTACCAAGAGGATTTGATGTGTAAAGCTTTTCTTCCGATTTTGATATAGAATTGTTTCTGGAAATTCTCCATAAAATATATCAGAAAAAAACCTCGCACACGCTGGCCCCTACCACGGTTAGAACTGACGACTGAGTGAGCCGTTTTCTGACACTAGACACGGAAGGTACCACCGTGCTAAGGACACACTGCTCTCTGTATGCCACTCTCATCATGGTGTCGGTCGCTCAGCCTCATAACGCATCGAGAAAGATAATAAAAGTTGTCAAATATGTGAAGAATAGCATTTCTTAGGCAAAAAATTGAATTTTCTGTCTCAGTGTCTTAGTTTACATGAGGATTATATAGCACGAGTCATTCAAATGGAAAGGGAATATCAAGTGAATTTAGCGAGTCAGTTCAGTACCATACGCGGAAATGATTGCACTGTCACAGTGTTGCCTAATGTATGTGACGATGTTGCCAATTCTCAGCTGTGCTAGGAACAGCTCTGTAGCGTTATGCGAGGAGAATCCCGTGCTCGTGTCGCAGGAGGGTACGGAGAGGAGGCGCGGGGTTTGGTTAATATGCAGCGTTTTCTCCTACCAGTTGGGTCAAACATTCAGGTGTATAATCTTCCATCACGATTACAGTTTCCTACAAAATACACTCCTGGAAATTGAAATAAGAACACCGTGAATTCATTGTCCCAGGAAGGTGAAACTTTATTGACACATTCCTGGAGTCAGATACATCACATGATCACACTGACAGAACCACAGGCACATAGACACAGGCAACAGAGCATGCACAATGTCGGCACTAGTACAGTGTATATCCACCTTTCGCAGCAATGCAGGCTGCTATTCTCCCATGGAGACGATCGTAGAGATGCTGAATGTAGTCCTGTGGAACGGCTTGCCATGCCATTTCCACCTGGCGCCTCAGTTGGACCAGCGTTCGTGCTGGACGTGCAGACCGCGTGAGACGACGCTTCATCCAGTCCCAAACATGCTCAACGGGGGACAGATCCGGAGATCTTGCTGGCCAGGGTAGTTGACTTACACCATCTAGAGCACGTTGGGTGGCACGGGATACATGCGGACGTCCATTGTCATGTTGGAACAGCAAGTTCCCTTGCCGGTCTAGGAATGGTAGAACGATGGGTTCGATGACGGTTTGGATGTACCGTGCACTATTCAGTGTCCCGTCGACGATCACCAGTGGTGTACGGCCAGTGTAGGAGATCGCTCCCCACACCATGATGCCGGGTGTTGGCCCTGTGTGCCTCGGTCGTATGCAGTCCTGATTGTGGCGCTCACCTGCACGGCGCCAAACACGCATACGACCATCATTGGCACCAAGGCAGACGCGACTCTCATCGCTGAAGACGACACGTCTCCATTCGTCCCTCCATTCACGCCTGTCGCGACACCACTGGAGGCGGGCTGCACGATGTTGGGGCGTGAGCGGAAGACGGCCTAACGGTGTGCGGGACCGTAGCCCAGCTTCATGGAGACGGTTGCGAATGGTCCTCGCCGATACCCCAGGAGCAACAGTGTGCCTAATTTGATGGGAAGTGGCGGTGCGGTCCCCTACGGCACTGCGTAGGATCCTACGGTCTTGGCGTGCATCCGTGCGTCGCTGCGGTCCGGTCCCAGGTCGACGGGCACGTGCACCTTCCGCCGACCACTGGCGACAACATCGATGTACTGTGGAGACCTCACGCCCCACGTGTTGAGCAATTCGGCGGTACGTCCACCCGGCCTCCCGCATGCCCACTATATGCCCTCGCTCAATGTCTGTCAACTGCATATACGGTTCACGTCCACGCTGTCGCGGCATGCTACCAGTGTTAAAGACTGCGATGGAGCTCCGTATGCCACGGCAAACTGGCTGCCACTGACGGCTGCGGTGCACAAATGCTGCGCAGCTAGCGCCATTCGACGGCCAACACCGCGGTTCCTGGTGTGTCCGCTGTGCCGTGCGTGTGATCATTGCTTGTACAGCCCTCTCGCAGTGTCCGGAGCAAGTATGGTGGGTCTGACACACCGGTGTCAATGTGTTCTTTTTTCCATTTCCAGGAGTGTATATACGAATAAAACACTTCGCTTGTTACTTTGTGACAAAAGATTATTTCAGTACAATAAAAAGTCTGTGGAAATCACTTATGCTCACCTATCACAAAAGTAAGATAACAAACACTTTGCACCTCGAAATCGATTGCACCTATGTGCAACCTTGTGACGTTTAAATAAATCGTCTTAACGGCACTAAATCGTGGTTTGTGTATCATTTACCGGCCGTACTCAACCGCATTTCACTGGTTGGAAGGCGAAAAGCTTACTGACAAATTTCACAGAAGGTAAAGGGGGACGAAATGTCTCCCACTGGGAGGTCATGTTCTTTTATTTAAATGATTACAAAATCAGGTAAAACGAACAGTCAGGTTGTCAGTATAAGCACATTATTGTTGTCAGTATGAACTTGCACTACCCAGAGCCTGTAATGATAAAGGACACGTTTAGGTCAGGCATATTGTATACAGAAGTGGAAGAGAGAGCACCCCTAAATTCTAATCAATATGCATTGCATACACACAGAAATTACTGTTACAGTTTACTTATGGAGCCAAATGAATGAATTGCGAATTTTCCGGTGAGAAAGATCACTGGCAAACAGTCTTCGCTACATTAGGTTACTTAATCTGGTATCACTCTGAGCTAGAATTTATGGTCAGCGCCTAAGTGTAAGGTCAATGAATCGGATGCAAGTTTTGCAACTGTGAAATACTTTCCTACATTATAAAAGCGAATATTGAATTTGAACTAATATTGTGAAAATTTTGTACTTTGATAGAATGAAAATCTTTCTGTTTATTGCAAAGGAAAACAATTGATTTTCTGAAACATTGTCTTTCATACACAACTTGAAACAGGTCATGTCGACCAAATCATATGGAAGAAATGAAAGCGACGTATATCGGAAGGCAGTAAGATCTCTTGCCTTTTGCTTTGGCAGTACTCGTTAGCCATTTCTAGGCGCAAGTAAATGAAGAAGGGCAGCGCGTTTTTGTTAACAAGTAACGTCTTCATCAATTGCATTAGTTTTAATGTAATCTACGAGTAATTGCTGATGTTTGATATTAGCATGAAAAGGATTCCGTAGTCAGGGAAAGAGCCTGTTCTTGAGAAACTACTTCTATAATGACAAAAAGGCATCAAATGATCTTCAAGTACAGTGTTCCAGCAGCGGTATGAAGAAAATGGCAGTAGTAATGACGGTAATAATCGAATTATCCGGTAACTTCACACTTCCCAGTGGATTTTCTCGAACTAAGAAATTTGCTGAATTTCTCAAAATTTCAGAATGGCTTCACGTCGAGCCTATGATGCCTAGAAAAATCTTTACATCCTGCTGACATGAGAATAGCATAATCTCCGCCTCAGAAGCGTGCTTCTACTTAACCATTTAATAGACTCGCGTTTTTTCCACCGTGACTAATTTTGTAAGCTAAGCACATCATCTGTTACAGCACACTCCTGGGGCTGGGAAATGTGGCCACAATGGTCTGGCGGAACGAACTATCACAGGTGCAATGCGTGGGTTCAGGCATTTACTTTTAAGAGGCACAAACAGATTTACTTTACCCCTGGTAACATCAAGTGAAAGACGTTATAATCCATAATCCGCATTAAACATCACGTTCCTTCATTACCAACTGGACATTGCGGGTTTACGTTGGGAAATGACATAGCGGAAGTCATGGTAAACAAAGTCACCAGTAAACTTACTTACATTAGAAAGTTTTATTTTATTTGATAAACCGATAGCCATTTAAAGGAACAGGGCTCTTACTTTACTTGTACTTGATTGAACTAGAGACGTCGAAAAATTTGGTGCTGGACTGTGATTCGAATTCGTATCTCCTCTTTCGAGGATCTGAATCTCTTGGAACAGTATAGTTCAATCATTTCGCTCCTTTTCTCAAGACTGCAATCTTCTCTATGTCTCCTCCAAAGGTAAGTATGTAGGTTCGAATCCTGATACAGTAAAAAATTTTCATAATTTCATTTCAAGCCTTTCACGTGCACACCGGCCAGCTAGTGAAAATTAACGTGCATTATTAATTTCTATTAATGTGTTGCCAAAAATCACAATAGGTGCCGTTATTTCTGGTCAAACACGCACACATCTTACTATTGGTGAGTAAACTACTGATACTTAAGCTATATTCGTGGATGCATGGTAGGTGTGCAGTTCGATTGTCCCTTAGGCAAAAACGTTTGTGTCCTTATTTTAGATTCAAACACCTACCAGCTGGTAAGAAATACCGATACGTAACATTTGATTTTACTTAGTGAACAATCCGATTACGTGTTGGGTTCGTATCTCCGTCACAGAACTTCACATCATGCACTTGATCTTTAAATGCATGCACACTTTGTTACTTCAGAATAGAGGTATGTCAGACATCTTTCATGCTTAATTGACAGGGACGAAAGGGTCTTGATAGAAGTCCCGATTTATTACAAAAACAGTTGTCTTTTATTTTCAAGTTTAGGTTTGGTTACTGGTATTGGCAAAAATTTCGGTAATTCATGACTCTTCATGGCTAGTCATCAATATGATATGATTAGATTAGATTACTTTAGATTAATTCTTGTTTCATAGATCATGAATACGATATTTCGTAATGATGTGGAACGTGTCATATTAATGAAAGATTTCTTTACATACCATGAATCAATTGCTTTACAATTTTTCACTCACTCTATTTCATTGTTTTTAATTTTTATCTCTCTCTATCTCTGTCACACACACAGACACAAACACACACACACACACACACACACACGCACACACACACACACATTCGACTTTCGGCGAGGCACGTAAACGTCTGTGAATGAGTTTCTTAGTTATGAATACACTTACGAAAGAAATATAAAAACAACTATAAGAGTTACTGATTTATGATGCTTAGATTGCAATCAGTTCTGAGTCTTATTGGTAACTACGCTCCATTCCCTAAACCTAGTTACAGAAATGCGAATCAGACGCATTACGTATTCCAGGCCGTAGCAGCCGCGACTTGGAGACACCAGCTATGGTCACTTCCCAGCCCGCTGTAGGAACACATCGGTTCGTCTTTTTCCTGTTGGTACTGTAATTGAGATTTGGCAACACGGCAGGGTATGTTTGGCAACTTTGTGATCGACGACTTACTTCCTGGTGTGCACGGAATTAAGCCTCAATGTTCACTTGATTTTACCTGTCATTTCCATTGAATGATCTGAGTTATTATCGCTTGAGGTGTAACAAAAGATCGTAAGTTTACGCTTTTCAGCCCAGGAAAGTTGTTGCACGTGGAAATCGCAACTAATCTCGTCCTTCATATCGCGGTTTACGAGCTCTAGCCACTATTGGTCGCGTAAGGGGAAGCTAACGCACATATTTCTTCGCTAGCTCTATGGTAACTTGCTGACCTGCGAAAAAGCGCCTGTGATGGTTTGCAGTTACAGTCTCACTGAGTGTAGCGTTTTTATCCTTTCTGTGAAAGAGCTGCAAACAGTCAGTTCAAACATCGATAAGGAAATCGCAAGAAAATACTTTCGGCTGACAGTGCAATGGTGAAAAACTTACAATACTGCACAACAGGTAACGCCTCTTTCCGCTGCTGACAACTAATTTTGGGTTTCTAGTAATACATAACTTTATTTATGAAATGCCGCATTTGCTTACCTCTTGAGTATGGCATAGCATACCAATTAAACACAGAGAGAATCAAAATCTTAGTGAGTAGTATTTTACTAAATCGTGACGATAGAGGCATGCTTGTGTAGAGATACTCAGTTTTATTAGTGGTGGTGGTGGTTAGTGTTTAACGTCCCGTCGACAACGAGGTCATTAGAGACGGAGCGCTAGCTCGGGTTACGGAAGGATTGGGAAGGAAATCGGCCGTACCCTTTCAAAGGAACCATCCCGGCATTTGCCTGAAACGATTTAGGGAAATCACGGAAAACCTAAATCAGGATGGCCGGAGACGGGATTGAACCATCGTCCTCCCGAATGCGAGTCCAGTGTGCTAACCACTGCGCCACTTCGCTCGGTCAGTTTTATTAAAACAGACTTTCGTCGTAAGGTTATCGTGGGTAATTTTATTTCACTTTTTATAATACAGTTCACAATTTTTGTAAGGTTTCCTTTAATGTTAAAATAGTAAACATGAGAGAAATTAATCATCAACGATATATGCGAATTCTCTGATGTTATCTATAACAGTCTGAAAAGGCACATGCAGTTTATTGATTACATGCATGTAGAAAACTTGTTCTGAGTTAAAGCTGTCAAACAAGGTTTGAAGAAGAGTAAAATGCCAATACCAGACGACAGCTAATGTAGAAAATACTTTTCCGACGTAATCTGGCGCGATGCGCTCTACCCACACATAATACAAAAGTTTCGAGATGCATCTACTCTCTGGCTGTCTATTAAACGTGAAATGAACAAAATGTCGCAGAAGTTAGCCCTTTCCCCACATGCGACTATTTTGGGTTGAGAAGTGAAGGGAATTATGTTACAAGTTCCATTAGATTGATAACTTTAGCAGACAGCATAATTGCGTTTTAAAAAATATAGCAGTGAATGTACTCGAATTCGCGACATCTTGTCTACCGTGCACGATACTTACCATTACACTAATAGCTGACACGTGGCTGCAGCAGCTCCAGAAGTGTACAACAATTCCTCCAGAACTACTGCATTCCACAGCGCTGTGAGATAATGCATAAGGCCAGATGAATACTTGTGAGAGACAAACAGTTATACCTTTTCTTTTGCACTGCACGACGTTTTCCACAAACAGATAGCGCAATAGAGTAGCTCACGTGGTAAGGAACACTTCCTATTTAAATTTATGCATACTACACTGTTGGCAGTTCTGTGTTGCTGGCAGTTACGTGATTTTATTTTGGTGATTACAAAATAAAGTTGAATGTATGCACTGGGTAGCCGAGGCAGCTAGTTCATGGTGATTCGGTCAACCAAGTAAATGAATTTACTGAACATGCTGCAAATTGATACAGGGAGCCTGTGTATCAGAATTATAAGCCAGTGTCACACAACGGCGTTAGATAGAAATATGAGCCACTGAGAAGAGGGTTTGGTGGTCTGTTGGGATGATGATAGATTTATATATGTGTGATCTCGGTTCGATTCCAGCGTCGGTCAATGATTTTAGATACGGAGAGACAGGTTCCATTCTCTTCTGACTACACAAAGTGAAGAAGATAAAATGGCATTGTGGTCTGAGATTCACATTAAAAATGATATTCCTTCTCTACCAAGTAGACGTTAGGTTGAACCACAATAAAGTCTGGAGTGGCGACATGTAGAAACTCTATCACCAATAACCTTTCTTATACTAGTTATTTATTTCTAGTGACGAAACAAACGCTATGTAGGCTCACAGGACACTTATTCCATCTTTTATCTGAGCTTCTGTATGTCGATAAAATTGGTTCTGAACTGGGAATGGTAGACCGCCCTTAACGCGGAATTTGATCCCTTCGTGACAATAAAGCTCGAATACAATTTGTTGTTTGTTCAAAACTGTAGATTCCCCAACATCTCCACGTATTGCGCATGAAAGGGTTCGAATCCTGCACCGGCACTAAAGCTTTCATTATGTATTATCAAGCTCTAGCATGAGAACACCTATCTGCCGGTGGGTAATAATTTTGATTTTTAATGTATTTTCATTTGTTGTCAACACTAACGATATTTGATGTTTTTGACTCCCAGTGAGACATAGAACTATTTGCGGGATTACTGTAGGTTCAAGATGTTATTCCGAGCTGCTGGTGGAGAAAAATTCGGTAGCTGACGTGTCTTTGTGTGTAGTCAACAACGATATGTGTGGAGCTCTATTCCCAGTCAGCACTGAACTCTTCGTCATATTATTTCTAGTTCAAACATGCTCACATGTCGCTGCTGGTGCAACAAACCCATATTTAACGTTCGTTTTCTCTAGAATATAACAGCGATAAGTACCGGGCTGGAGTCCTGGGAAGGAAAAAATTAATGTTTCGTCTCGACATTTCAGCTAAAACATCTAGCTACTGCCGATAAAATCCGATATGTCACAGTTGATTGTGCTTCGATATCTATCCGATTAGGTTCTGGGTTCGAATCCCTGTCCAACATAAAGCTTTACCTCACGGCATTTCAAGTAAGTTACTTGTTAAGAAGCAATATTTAACATCTCTCGTAGTTCGTTAACAGGGACAATAGGTACTGGGTAGGAATTCGCGTTTGTTAAAAATGTTTGCGTTATGTAATTTAAAGTTGGTATTTGCTAATTGATACTGTCTAAAATAGGGGTATATCACTCTCTGTATGCCTAATCAGGAATGACTGTTAGTTTCCGTCAGTCACGAAATCTTTGCCTAGTCTGCATGACCTGGATTTGAATCCATATGCAGAACGAGACGGTTTATCGTGTCATTTGAAGTTCATACATAAACTAGCTGCTCGTGAATAACTGAAATTTTTAATGTCATTTTGTGTCAAATTATAAGCACGGTATGTTACTTCGATGAGGAAATCATGAATACGACGAACTTCGTACGTGCATTACCTATCTGCCGTAATAATGAGAGTGGTAACATTTCAGGTACGTCATTTATTGTAATAAATGTGAGTTTACATGCGTTAAGGACAGTCTTACCTGTGATAAGGCGTTCCCGGATATTTGTAGTATCGTAGTATTACTTTACATCTTGAGTTATTGCGATACAGAGGAGTGTTTTCAAGTGGTGACTTGTTGGAACCATTTTCAGTAGTCAAAGGACTGTACCAAGGAGCGATTAGAGGACCTGCTAGACAGCTTCGCTATGTGGATTGCATGCGAATCAGGCGAAATGCAATTCAGGTCGTTCCGATACTTTTGAGCGTGACTGTACATAGTTTCTAATCTTAATTTTTGACTTACTGTGTTATACCTCTAACGTAAGATTATACCTCATAATAAATGGATTATGACGGAATGTCAAATTTTTAAATCCGGTCAGTAATTACATGAAACACTGAAAAATCACATATGTGTGTATATTTCTGTTCCGTCCTCTGTGACCTTCGCCACTTTTCGACTGCCCCGCTGGCGTCCCTTTAGCACAGTGTCTCCACCTGCCTGTCACACTCTGAAAACCACGCAGGGGTTCACATAGAAAGATACGGATTTCTCACTTGGTACTCTGACGAAAACATTATTTTTCAGCCCTGTTTCTTTCTTCAGGGTATAACCAAAGAATGAAATCGTAGGGGCAACGAGTTCAGGGGCAAATCTAATTTCATACGTAATTTACGTATTAAAAATCAATAAAAGTGATACAATAAAAATATGAAGTGGCAGCTGAGATGTCAGAGTGTATGGTCACTTTATAATATTTTTTTCCCTAGCTGTAGATGCTCTTTATTTTGCTAAGTGGTAAATTATCCACAGTACCTATTAGCGTGTTGCAGCGATTGTGTTATCATTTTACTTCTACTTCAAAAAGATTTTTATGCAATGACCTTAGAGTGAGTTTTGTTTGTAGAGCGCTTTCGTGTGAATGCCTTAGTGGATCAAATGATAATAGGACAGAGTGAAGCAAACAATTGTTATTGAGTTTAACTCCTACGTTCAATTTTAAATATTTTAAAATCACGTCGCTCGTAACATCATGCTAACGGAGTTGATGACACCGGCGGTTAATTACAACACTACCACCACCATCAATAACCCATCTCCCCCCCCCCCCCCCCCCACGGATGAAATTACAATTATATCTAACGTGTTGAGATTTCTATGCAAGTAAGTCCTGAAATACAATCACAAATGATGTGATACTCGCTAAACTAGAATTTAGTTCACTAATCCGCAATGCGGACCTGTATCGAATGCCACACGAAATTGATGAACACAGCACCAGTCTGGGCGCCATTTTCAAGGGTGATGTCACTTACGCATAAACAATGCTGATCGCAGGGTCTCTGTTTGCTTAATCCATACTGATTTTTACAAATATTTGTTTTTTACAGAGCCATCATAATCCGTGAACAATAAACGTGTTACATTATTCTACAGTAAAGACTGACGTTGGCGGTATACGCCTAAAAGTATATGCATCTGCACGACGAACAGTGACGGCTCGTGCAAAATTTTACCAACGTGCTACAATGTGGTGGCTTATAGCCTTCTGACTTACTATGGAAGTAATCGTAAAGAAATTGAATATATTAATTTTACGCATATAAGTTGAACTGTTTAGATATATTTAAATTTCATAATCGATAGCGTTTCAAGGATCAAATGAAAAAAAGTGCTTTCTGCAGGAACCGAACCCAGCTCCGCGAATTACCAGTCCTTGCTTGTGGTAATTCCTCATGCGGCTTTCATTAAATCCGACTGACCGGCTGGTTGTTTTAAGAATTTTATAAGATTTTTGTCTGTGAGGGCTGTGCATTTTTCCTCACAATATCTTAATCCTAGTCCAACTTCATTTAACGGTTTTGTCAACTGGTCTCTTGCTAGACAGAGTGGCATCCCTTTCTAGATGAACAATCCTCTATACTTCTTTATTTCTGGGATATATTTTTGGTTTATGGGTATTATTTGAGCTGTATACCACATATTATGGTATGTTTATAATTTTACTATTGGACAATCTGATGTATATGTTGTGTGTGTGTTCGTGACAGAGAGAGAGAATATATTTGTTTTAATGTGGCTGCATGTACAAGTGTGACTGCGTGACAAGTGGAATGATTTTTATCTTACCATTGCTTTTATTAAGTGTAGTAGAGGTTCTGTATTGATGAGTGTTTGTTCATTTATTACATGTTTGTTTTTAGCAATGAATTTCTGTATTTTGTAGTTTTCCTGCAATTCTATATGTTTTTGTGTTTGAAGGGTTGTGGTTGTGGAGTAAGTGCTCTGTAAATGTGAAATGGTTTGTTTCATACTTCCAACAGTTGATGTGTTCTTTGTAATGTGTTTTAAAATTTCTGTATGTCGTGTCTATGTGTACTGCATCACAACTGTGACATTCAAGTTTGTGTATTCCCGATCCCTGAAATTTGTCCTACTTGATTACTGGATGGCTTAAGTTTGATTGGAAGATATTTACCGTTTTATATGCTATTTGGAAGCGTCATTTCTTTAGTATATTCGCCACTTTGTGTGTTAATCTATGTGTGTAAGTCATAGTGTACCATCTGATCCTTCTCTGTGTGAAATTATCATTGTGTATATGTGTTGTGCGAGTTTGTGAGTTTGCAGCTTCTGAGTTTCCTTGCAGTCTTGAAATGTTGGACATATTGCTTGTTTCGTATTTTTGTTTTTAATTTTTGATTGAGCCCGTGTATTAAATGTGCGTCATACCCATTGTTCCTAGTTATTTGCATGATTGTAATCATGTTTTTTTCATAGTTTTTCTTGTTGAGCCGAATCCTGTTTATCATATATATGTCTCAATGCCGCAGGCATCTGCCTATGGGGATGATTAGATGTGCATTGTATTATTGTGTCTGTAGCCGTCGTTTTTCTGAAAATGTTAAAAGGATGTTTGCCAATTTCTCTTATAATTGTTAGTCAAGAAAATTTATTTGATCTTCCTTTTTGTTTCTCAAGTGTTAATTTTATGTTCTGATGTTGGTTGCTGATTTTAGAGCTGAGTTCATCTATATTTTTCACTTGGTTCATACACCAGAGAAATATGTTATCCACGGCACCAAGCAAAACATACCATCAAGACAAGTGTTCAGTTCCCAGTGCTGTGAAGTCTGGAAAGCAAAATTTTAAAGTTCAGTTATTATAAGAAGAAGAACAGCTCCAAAAATGGAACAAAAACACAACATGTAGAAGAGCATCCACGAAAACGGTAAGAAGAGCTTTAAATTATTACTAACTCACAGAAAAGCAAACTGCCATAACTGTTTATAGTCTATATATATATATATATATATATATATATATATATATATATATATATATATATATATCGTTCCAAAATAAACTAAATAGTATGAAAAAAATACGTACATATTACAAGCCATTGAAGATGCCATGGAGAGAATAAAGGATAAACGTGTATGGCACCAAAATTATGTTTCATTCAGTTGTAATTAGGCGGTCCAAGAGTAAATATATCAATATGCCGTAACATTATACGCAGCTGAGTACGACATGAATACAAAAATTGAAGACTTTTTTGAAAGAGCCAGCACATTGAATCGTTGGATGCCTTGAATAAGATTTAAGTTCCTATTGCTCTTCGCTATTAAGGCGCCTCTCTCTGCACCACTGATTTGGAACTATCCTCAAACAGTTCGCTCATGTCCTTCGACAGTTTAACTTCCATTTCGTCGCGTTCTGTGAAGGGAAGTGGAGTAAGCTGTGAAGTATGGTTGAACTCTAGGAGTCGGGTATTGTTGCTTGTTATTGCTGCTTCCTGATAAGAAACCATTATTTATAATACCTTCTCAGGGTCTTGATGCTGCATGGTTACACTTGTTATATCGTCAGCATAAGCGTTAACGGCGAACCTTTGCTCACCAACATGTAGTCAAGAGGTTTCGTTGGCGACTGAGCGGATCACTGGTTCCAAGGAAACTATAGATAATATCATGAATAACGGGCCGGACTGAGGGCTGAACTGAGAATTGTCCCGTGAAGTGACCGTTTACTTGTCTTTTTCAGCCATTGTATTCTGATCTAGTAGTAGTAGATGTATTGTTGCCTGTGGGACGTTATAGTGTTCCAGTACACTGATGTTGGCGACTGTTAAAGCCATTTTCTAGGCCAATGTTCAACAATCCTATAGTTCCGTTTTGATACATGCGTGAGAAGAAGTTAGTGTCTCTCAGAGAGCACAGTCAGTCAATGATCTACCTGTTGCGAACACATCACGTCTGGCCAGGCTCGATTATCTCTGGAAGAGTCTCTTTTAGTCTAGGGCTATTACGTGTGCCATTACTTTTGAGTCGGTAAGTAATAAAGTTGTCGGCTTACAATCAGTTATTCTTCTTGGTTTCGAAGGTTTGGGCACAAGCACTATAATTCCTGGTTCATTTGCTGAATACATTTGACCAATTCTATGTTTCTCATTCACGAGCTCCGTGAATTCCGCTTTGATAATATACCAGAAAACTTTGTTAATTCCATACGGCACCGGTATGCTGCCAATGCCGGACTCCTGTTTCGTGGTAAGTGATCTGTAATGTCTTCAATTTCTTCTGCGTATATAGGCGCCGTCAATATAGTGGCATTTTCGTTGGTGAGGGAAGTCGTGCACTTTTCTAGCAACTTTCTGCCTTCGCAGGATTCTGTTGCTGCCTTCCCAACGTTAAGCAAGTTACGTTTAACTTTCTAAACCCAACCACAATAGGTGGATTGGGGTAAAGCTTTTATTTTAACAACAACTGCATGGTGGACCGAGAAGCTGACAAGGATTACTTCATATTCTATCCATTCCTGTTGTGGCACAAAATCTATACGGTCTCGAAACTGGTAGTGGGTTTGTGTTCGTGTAGTGGGATCACGTGATGGCTGGTCGGTCTATGTTCGTTTGGTCCTCCAACCATGTTACGTAAGAGGCCAAATTAGGAATTTATCCTGTTGCCTATCGATCTTACAACAGAATTACAATCTCCCCCCATTATTGCGTCACCCTTTACGTGTCTCATAAATACAGGATATTTCTATTATTTATTTCTGATGGGGTATGAAGGTGTAGTATTTTTATTTCGTTTGGTTCGGCTTTGAAACCACGTCCATCCGGTTGCTTTTCTAAGTTCTCCATTCTGGCTTATTTTTGGCTTAAATGCATTAACCACATCCGCTAGAGCCGACATTGTTGTAGATACTATTGCTGTTGCAGATTCATCTCTTTGCACTCTACTTCCTGAAGGAAGACGATGTCTACGTCATTGGTTTGTAAGAAATTCCCAGAGTCCTCATCTTTTCTTTTTTTACTTGTTAAGCAGCAGATATTCAGCGTGAGTAGAGTAACCACCTTCTATTGTCCTTTGCAAGCTATTTGTCAGTCTGGATTCATTTCCACTAGGTTCGCTTTCCATTTGTTCCTTCTCGTTGTCTTGGTATTTCCTTTCCGCAACTTTCTTATTTTTCCGACGTGCTGCATTTAGATTTGGTTCGACTTTCACTCCCGGTGACTTCTCAACGCATTGAAATTTTATTGCCATTTGGTTGCTAATACGTTTCTCTGTTGCTGTATGCTTTGCAGATCGTGTGGTGGAAGTGGAAACGGTTTCCGTACGGTCTTCTACTTTACTTTCCTGTTTATGTTCCAGTCGCAGCTGTTGTGATTGTCTGGCGTGTTGTTTCCTGCATTGGTGGTTGTTTACTTTCCTGCTGTAGAGAGCTCAAGGCGCTCGCCACGTATAGTTGTCAGGATTGAAGAAGATCTGTGCCAGGACTCTGCCCTGCAATGCTGAAACGTATCGGGCTTCTTCTTTGGTATCTCTGTCGATTTTTCTTGAGGGTCTTCTTCAGACCTCGTACTGCCCTTTCCTAATGCCAGTTTCTTGTTGTTTTAATTAGGATGAGAACCAGAAGGACTTCCGATTTTCATGTGTTTTTCGTTTTCTTGCTGTTGAACTGAAGTCTCATGTACTCTGAAGGTGTTTTTCTGAACAGTAGCTGCAGCCTGGTCTTTAGTTTTATTCTTTTGATCGTTGTTTGACTTCTTGCGTACTTCATTTGTTATTGGTCTCTTGTTCAAGTATGGGAATTCCTCTTCAGTAAACTAAGGGAATGGTCAGCGGATTACATATGAGTATAGTCGGTGTTGCCCGTAGCAGAGTATTGTTGGTAGCAGAGTATTGTCGGTGTTGTCCGTAGCAGTAGCAGCCTCCAATCTTGACCGCTGTTGCAGATTTCTTCGTAGAACAAGCACGCGTCATGGGCAGTTTTCTCGAAGGTGTCCTCGTTAAGTTCACACGTGACATGTGGAAGTTTGCACAACGTACGTTGTGTGCGCCTTGCACCCGTCTACGATAATGTGGGATGGAGTATTGGACGCAACAAACATTCGTACAGATTTAATCTCGTTGTAGCACCGAATCTTGTATTTATTAGACTACTTTTCGAATTCTGTGCGTTTTATCTGCCCATAATTAGAAATTATTTGTATCAGGTCCTTGTTTCCCAGCTCTCGAGAATGATTTAACAACCTGACTGTTTACAGTTCGCTGTTAAGGTTATTTATATAAAATACTTACGTCAACAGTGCTGACAGAATCATCAGGATGACGGGCTTCATCTATGTTTTCAACAATATTCCAACATAACAGAATTATGCAACTTAGCAAAAACACAATATTTCGCATTATCCGTTTGAATGAAAGTAATGTTATCACCAAAAATACCGAAATTTTTATGCAACCGGTCATGAATCTCCAAGTCTGCGGGCTGAACATGTCTTTTATTTTGTCAAAGGCGAACGTCAAAGAATTTCTCCTGATCAAATTTATGGACATTATTTGCGGGTATGAAGAGGAACCTCCATTATATGAACAACAGACAAAGACGGCGAACAGGAAGTATTTCTACTTACAAGTTCAGTGGCTGCACAAAGAACGCAATATACACGTAGAGTAGCACGTGCTTACATAAACAGTCAGGTACAACATGGATCGCTGCACCGTAAATCCAAACAGGCTGAGCACTCAGCCGCGACTCCTTTCCCGCCCTCTGTGCTGCCATAGCGATGGTTCTTTGAAAGGGAATCATACTCTACTCTTGCACAATACGCTATACGCAATTTGAAAGAAAAATTCTGACCTGATGCTGTGAGCAGCGTAGCATCAGTGCTGGATAGGATGACGTCACATCAGAGCAAGTACAGTACAAAAAGGAGAGCTGAGTCTCTTCTCAGAGTTGAACATAGCACGCCTGACCGTCATTTCAGCACTCAACACTGATTTGTCGTTATCATGAAGAGAGTACTACAGAATATGCTTTCGTCCATTTTTTTTCCATACAAGCACGTATCGGTAGAGAAATGGCGTACTTTTATTGCGATTACCAGCTCGAATTCAAAGATAACTGGCGTGATTGGAGTGTAACTCCTGGCTCGTATTCGAAGCGAAATGGCACAATATTAGTGCGATATTTATAGTGTGCTGTAGCACATTAGCACATTATAACCGGTCTACACTAATGAATACAATTTTTGAAAATGTGAACGATCTGCACGTTTGCCCATCAGTGGATACCCCCCCCCCCCCACCCCCCTAGCTCCAGAAATTTACAGTAAACTATTGGTATATCGACAGGAAAAAATTGAAACACCAAAAAAAATTACTGTAGGGTAGTGAAATTTTGGAAATACGTTTGTCAAGGTAGCATAGTTCATTGATTGACATTGCAAGATCACAGGCTAATGTAAGCACGAGATAAGCCATTGCAAATTTGCAGTGTAACCGCCATGATGTTGAATGCAAGCTTGCAAACATGCATGCTTTGTGTCATACAGGAGCCGTATGTCCGTCTCTGGAATGGAGTTCCATGTCTGTTGCACTTGGTTGATCAATACTGCGACAGTTTAGGGTGGTTGCGGATGATGCTGGAGTTGTCTTTCAATGATGTCCCATATGTGCTCGAGTAGAGATAGATCCGGTGACTGAGGAGGGCAAGGCCACACGTCAACTCTCTGTAGAGCATGCTGGGCTACAGCAGCGGTATGCGGGCGAGCGTTATCCTGTTGGAAAACACCCCTGGAATGCTATTCGTGAATGGCAACGCAACAGGTCAAATCAACTCACTGACATACAAATTTGCAGTCTGGGTGCGTGGTATAACCACGAGAGTGCTCCTGCTGCCATACGAAATTGAATCTCCGACTAGAACTCCATGTGTAGGTCCAGTGTGTCTAGGACAACATGTTGCCAGTGCACCTGAACTTGTATGTGTGATAGATTATTGGAACGATGTCAAAAGGCTGAAAAGGCTGCATTTTGACGACGACATGTACTCATGTGAGATAGTTTTATATTCTGACAGAATGTAACTTTGCAGTGTTTCTTGAAAATGGCCATAAGGCCGAAATTGCAATAGTAACAATAAATAGTTTATACAGTTAACGGCGACTATGATGTCCTTTAAGAAATATTATATGACTGTGAATCCCAACCATGAGAAGTTAATTTAACTATACCCTTCACCATAAAGCTGGAAGGAAAAAGGTTAGAGTGGAAGGTAACATCTTTATTTTTGTCGGGAAATATATTGAACTGACGAGATGCTGATGGTGGACAGAGAGGAGTTTAATGGGTGTATTACCTGTAAGCATAGAGTTGAGGACTGTGTCTATCGCTGTTTGACGTCAGAGATCGCTACAGATGCCTCCTGCTGCATTGCTCGACAATCATCCTACAGCCCAGGTAATCGAAACTCAGGAAAGCCATTGCACCTGATCACAATTGATGGAAAACGTTTCATTGTTCTAAATACACATCTAAATTGTTGTGAAAAAAAACCAGCGCTCATCATCAGTGGATCATAACGCAACACATGTACTGGAGATAGAGGAAAATCGTCGTCCCAAAGATTGCACCAGGATACAGGGATTGGAACGGCACATATGTTCTCATCGATGTACGGTCACGAACTACCCAACTTAGAGCCACTCTTGCCTCCCCTCATCCCTTCATCTCCCTCCCTCTCTGCAGGGTAGGTGGGGCTACAGGCTTTTTGGAATGGCTAGCTGCTACTGCTTCCATGCACTCCCTATGCTCACCACAGCCTCCCGCCGTGCCTGGTGGCAGAGCCTTCAGTCAGCAGCGAGGACATGTCTTCATGGTGCAGGTGGTCGGTCTCAGCTAAAGATGTCGATAGATACAATGGACTGTAACGCTCCTGAACAAAGTGAGATAAATGATGGCCACCAAAGTGGGCGTATAAAATGTAACCATGCCCCCCCTCCCCACGCCGTTTCAGGTCGAACTTTGAACTTTACTGCCGCCTGGGGCTACAACCTACACTGGACCCCTCTCCCACCCACAACCGCATACCGTTCTGCAATGGAGAACACTTTAGTTAACATCAATGTCCCTCCTATAATCAAGTCTCTAGTACAAAAAATAAAACAGAATCACGGTGATAATAATTGTCTTGGTTCCGCGAAAATAGAGCAGTCCATTTTCTTTTAGTTTTAGGAACAATATCGGTATAGCTTTTACGTTCGACTGCAAAATAAAATTCGCATCTGTCTCTTTCCCCTTTACGACGTCCAATGAATGAAAAAAAAACTACAACACTGACGCCAGTTACAGATGACCAAACTACAGAGGTCGGCTGCACATCTGACAGGTGTATTAACTTATTTCACTTCTCCTATACCCCGAATAAAATCGAAAAAAAGCTTCCACTATTTTGGTACAAAAAGTACCGATCACTACAGAATGCCATCGTTATTTAGAAGTCATAGAGTAAATATTGCATACGATAAGTTAGTTTAAGTTACTTTAAGTAGTGTGTAAGTTTATGGACCGATTACCTCAGCAGTTTGTTCCTTTAGCAATTCACACACATTTGCACACTTCAGAGTAAAGATAAAGTAATAATTTAAACTCTGAAGGAAAGAAGTATTTGTTAAGCAATTTGTTTCTGCTTGATGGCCAAAATTACATGGCTTGAGAGCGTGCCTCACATTCAAATCAGTGTCTGTAAATGAATCATTATGGCTATGTGTATTACAGATATTTCAGACACGTGAAATAACCCTACAGACGCCGGCCCCTGTGGCCTAGCGGGTCTAGGCACTTCAGCCTGGAACCGCGCTGCTGCTGCGGTCGCCGGTTCGAACCCTGACTCGGGCATGGATGTGTGTGATGTCCTTAGTTTAGTTAGGTTTAAGTAGTTCTAAGTCTAGGGGACTGATGGCCTCAGATGTTAAGTCCCGTAGTGCTTAGAGCCATTTGAACCATTTCAACATTCGGAGTACAGTCTTACAAGCCATGTTGAAAAAAACACAACTATTTAACGTTCGACAACAAGAAGCTGTAATTCTAGAGAATATTGTTGTTTTGTACACTATGACAGGTCCCATTTTAGCAATGCACTGCTATAAGCACTGGTGTTTTCGAAACAAATAGTGAGAGCATGTCTTGCAAAGAACCTCCTAACGCCACCTAGTAGTGAGCTCCGTAAGATTCCTCTGATAGATTTACCTGTGCGTAAAGTTTCTGTCATTCAGCTGTCAATCATTCACAGTAGCTGTAGGTTCTTGCATTCTAGTCTGCTAAGCTTTTTTATCATCACAGAACAGCTTCGTTCACGCAAACTAGTAACAAGCGGGGAAAAACACTATCAGTTCCACAATCCACAACAAAGTATAATTAAAGATGTATGACTTTATAACTGGAGGTTACGAAGTATGAAATAACACAGGATTTGCGGTAACACCTGTTTATAACCACGCAATCGTGACGATAATAATAAAAACAGTCATGATTCCATGAGAATACATACATCCGGTTTATTAGTTTTATGAGCAAAATCGCTGTAGTCTGAAAGCATTCTGCGTGTTAAAATTACCAAAAATGTCAAGCACAAGAACATTTTATTCATTTCAGACATATGAAATACCAATAAAGATAAGCATCTATCCAGTGATTTCGTATGTTCCAGAGTACTCCTCGTCGTCGTTTTGTAACATCCAGAGCGGGTATAAAACTATGAACTATCTGCATCCAGTCTTCAACCATTCATACCAACCCTTGTAATAGAACCTCCTGATTTTACAGCATCTCTCTTCTCTGATACATCAAAAGACAAATACTGTCTGCATGTTGACAATGAGTATATTATATGTAAACGTATTGCTCGATCGGAACAGGTGGCCAGTGGTTGAAGTCACTTGCACAGACATGTCGCCAGTACTGGAAGAAGACGATATCCAACAGACTATCAATCACAAGAGTGGGTTCTGTTTTGTTCTTTCATAAGCAGTTTAACATATTTCTTTCACATGTAACACATCCAAGCAGTGTATCACTGTCTCACTCCTTCCATAGGACGTCTAGAAAACGAAATAGTGGATGTAAAACGATCATGTGATGCCATCGCGGGTGTTTAAGGGTATAAAAGGAGGTGTGATAGGTGCAGCTAGATGCCTTGTTTTGTTGTTATTAGTGGAGAATCTGCACAATCGCTAACATAATATGCATCGAAAGTGTTATGCTCTTTAGCAGGATGAATTTAAATGTCCTTAAATCCCGTACAGAATCGTTTTGCGAAGAGTTTTTCGGTATTTACAGGGCTGTAGCACTGTCAAAAATAACATACAAGTGGTTGAAATCGAGGCTTCGCGATTGGTAATATGCATGCATGGTCTCCATATATGTGTGTGTGTAGAGCTGTCACTGGCAGACGGTTGTGGTTCGAATTCGCAATTTGCTAACTTTTCATCTATGAATATTTTGCTCCGGATGCGCACTTTGTAGATACGGAAACCAAAACTCTCAGATTCATTGATGGTAAGTGCAGTCGACATACTGTCAGCTAACGAATAAATTATTTCTAGAATAAAAATGAATATGCGAAATCTACAGTTTGGAGATGTTCAGACAGGGCTGGAAGGTGTAAACAAAGGTAAGAAAGCTCATCTGGTAAGCAACAGGATCATACACTTATGGAAAAAATATCAGAGCAGCAGCAGCAGAAGTCACTGATACCACATATATAAGCTTTAACAGTATGTGGAGGGCGTACTCTAGAGACATGGTGCTAGGACGAAATTGCAATATTATCCTAGACATGAGCAGACCAGGACTTCTGTACTGCCAGAGCTGTGGAGATGCCACGTGTCAATCCCCCAGACGGTATAGTGGACGTCTAATGAACTTATAGAACTGTGCCAGACTTTGAGTTTCCATCAAGTGTATCGCTACATGAGTCCACAGACAAGATCTCTGATGTGGTATAGCAGTACATGGAATTGTTTCCACAATACGAGTTTCCAGTCTACACCATTCGTTGAGCCTCATCTATGGCTGAGGTGAGTGTTACTATACTTTTCATGACCTTCCTATCCAAAATGCTTGCATGGAGATCATCGGGAAGAGGGGAATTCTTATGATTTTTTAGTAGACTGGTGTATACGACATACAAATATCCTTATATAAAATCAAACAACGCATGGGTATGCGTGCAATATGTCTACATACATACGGAAAACTATCGAAAAAATATAGAAAAATGACATGAAATCGGTAAAAATCGAGGAAAACCCGATGTAATTACTTCAAATTGGTGGGAAAAACGTAAAATTGACGAAAATAGGTTAAAATATGTAAAATTGAAAAACTTGCTATATTACTTTAATTGACTGAGAATACATAAAATTAGAGACAAAGTACCATGAAACGTGGGGGACGGAGGTGGGTTGAGGGTACCTGATCATTCAAGACCGAGAAAAGCTTAGAAATTGTGCTGCAATCAATTTTGACACACCCGTCCCCCTGTCGACCATGTGGGTTTTCGTAACACATACTTCAACAAAGGCGATGTAAGTATCACACAGAAGCGTTATATAAAAGAAGGCAAACCATATGTATCCCAATCCAGAACTATCTGTATTTTCTCACACATGCAGTAGAATTTAGATATTACCGTTTATTCTCCGAAACAATGTTATTACTTAAATATTAAGGCGAGGTACCGATGCATTTATCAGACTTAAGTCAGTCCCCAGCGTGTTCTGTAGGAGAGTAGACTGATGCCACATATATAAGCTTTAACAGTATGTGGAGGGCGTACTCTATAGACATGGTGCTAGGACGAAATTGCAGTATTATCGTACACATGAGCAGGCCAGGACTTCCGTGCTGCCAGAGCTGTGGTGATGCAACTGTAAATAGCAGTAATACTGTTACACATCCTTCAGCTACTGGTCGTGATGCTTACCTCCTCATATGAAGTTGCTGCTTCTTCGTGTGCGTACTCGTGCAGCAGGACATGAATGGTAATTCAATGTATCACCAATCGAAAATATTCGTGTCATTATTTTTCCTGGTTCTATTTCGTAGCCGGCCGGAGTGGCCGATAATTTCTAGGCGCTACAGTCCGGAACCGCGCGACCGCTACGGCCGCAGGTTCGAATCCTGCCTCGGGCATGGATATGTGTGATGTCCTTAGTTATAGGGGACTGATGACCTCAGCAGTTAAGTCCCATAGTGCTCAGAGCCATTTGAACCATTTTTTTTTCTATTTCGTAGTGAGGCACAGACACATCTGCAACCGACTGATGTGGGAAGTGTGATGGAGCATATAGACGTTTCCGACATAAAAGGCTTATAAAATCCATCAATTTTCTCAGAGACAGAACAAAAGTCTCCTGATATTGTTCTAGTGGGTTACAAGCAGCTCGAGTGGCAGATGTGCACCAAGGATGTCTTCGCAGGAAGGAAGAGCTCAGCCAGTTCTTAGGACACCAGGAAAGTGTAGAAGGAAGTAGTTTCATCATTTGGAAGTTTGTCAGCATAGTGATTGTGGTAGGAAACTTCCAAGATGGTTGTATGCCTGACGTTGGACAAATATATTCTGCATTAGAGTATTAAGATCGTTGCATTCTGCATGACTAATACCTCGTAAACCTTATGATTTTAGCAATATAGAATTTTTATGTGCATAACAGTGTAGCCATAGGAGTGTGTATTTATGCTCTACAATCATTTCTTTCGTGCTGGAACCTTCTTTGCACTTACTCCAGACAGTAGAGTAATACTCCAGAATTGATTGAACAATTGATTTATGTGAAACGTTTCAAACTCCATCCATTTAGAGCTTGATCATGTATTAGGTACATGTTTCTTCTTAACCATCTGTTATATTACCGCAACACTCTCATGTCTAATGTATACCTGATAAGGGATGCTAACCTCCTTGACATGCTCGCATCTGGAGAGATCTTGTGCACTTGGGTGGGTGCTGTGGGTAAGACTGGTGTGGAACAGTCTTTGCTGAACAGCAGTTACGGACATAGCTCGCTCAGTTCCTTCAAGACAAGAGGAATGTAGATTAAATTGGCGACTATGTTGCGGGGAAGATCCTGTCAATCTCCGATTTTATCCTACAAATGCGAAAATACTCTGTGACTCCATACAGGAAGATGAACTATGATTGATGTGCTAGAAATAAGTAGATAAGCTAACTCCATCGTTACAGGACGCTGTCTGGCATTCTTTGGTGTATATGATGGAATGCACATATTACACAGTCATCTATCTGCTTTCACAATATACTGTATGGTACATGCAAAGAAGTGGAGAGGTGGTTTAGCAATGATACGGAAACTGGGAACCATTCTGCTGTGTCACTGACTGGTGTTGAAGTTACAGAAAAGCCAATAAAACTGCTAGAAACGATCGTGCTATCAACTGCAGTGTTTATTACAGTACATCATCCCATATCGCTGGTGTCTTTCCCATCCCATCCATCCACTGGTACACTGTTGATCACCACATAATGATTGACTGACACCACTTGTTTGAAATGGAGAGCCCCTTTGCAGAACACTCTGCTACTTGCCACTGTGGAGCGTGGGATTAAACATAGAAGTCATCACCTTCAGACAACTGTTCAGAAGCATTCCTCAATGCTGCAGTCTCGTCCTACTTCCATATGCTGCGATGCCTCCACATTTTTTTTCACCAGTAAGGCAACAGTACTTTTTTTTTCGCTACTATCCCGCACATGTTGTGAACAGCATCTTCTGGTCATGGTGAACACAGGAATAGTAATCATGTACATGACTGCAAAATAAGGAACCAATGCTCTTCAAAAAGAAACACAGTGATGTCTGCTAACCCATTACTGTGGAAGATGAGATTGACTGTGAAGCTGTTTCGAAATGCTCTGCAATAACGCAAACTCTTCCACTTCCATATTTTTGTCAGTGAGAAAGATAGCCTCTGTGGTTTACTTCTACCATCCAGTGTGTTGTCAGAGCAGCATAGTTTACACCATGCGGTGTTCAGATTTCTGTGAGATCCAATGGATCAAAATACGTTGATATCGATTTAGCACCTGACATGGACCTCAAAGTCATGGCAGAAAGACAAAGTGTAAGTCGGCGTACAAAGCTGTAGTCATACACTGCTTGGATGTGTTACAGCTGAAAGAAATGTTAAACTGCTTATGAAAGAACAACACAGGAACCCTGTCTTGTGATTTTGTCATTGATAGTCTGTTTGATATGATTATCCTATAGTACTGGAGACAAAACTTTACACAGGTCTGTGCAAGTGACTGTGACCACTGAACACCTGCTCCAATGGAGCAATAAATGTAGATGTGATACGTTCAATGACAACATGCAGATGGTATTTGTTTTTCAGTATATCAGAGGATGGAGATGATGTAAAATCTTATAAGAAATTATATTATAAGGGTTTTTATGACTGGTTAAAGTCTGGATGCAGATAGTTCATAGTTTTATACCTACTCTAGATGAGGCGTGCTCTCGAGTGTACTAAATGACTTTATAGATGCTGATCTGTATCAGTATTTCATACATCTGAAATGAATTACTGTAACCACTGTGTTTTTAAAAATAAGTGTTAGTGAAAGTGCTGTGTTATTTCATACTTCATAAACTCTAGTTGTAAAGAAGACAACACTTGAATTATACCTTGTTGTGGAACCTAGAAACGATAGTGTTTTCCTGACATGTGAGTAAATTGCATGAAACCAGCTGTTCTGTGTCGATAAAAAAGCTTAGGAAACTAGAATGCAATAATCTGCAGCTAGTGCGAATGATTGTCTGCTGGATGACAGAAACTTTAGACGCAGGTCGGTAGAGGAGATCTTATGGCGCTAAAATTTCAAATGTAAACCTGCAGATGGTATTTATTCACGATATATTAGAAGTATCTTATAAGGTTGTCCATTAGCTGGCACTAGGAGGTTTTATTACAATACGTGCTCCCACGATTTGTTTCATAAACTCCAGTGCGATGCAGCATTACATTGGTAAAACCGAACGGTCCCACTATTTGTTTCATTAACTCCAGTGCTATACAGCATTGCATTGGTAAAACCGAACCTGTCATAGAGTATAAAACGACGTCCTCTTGAATTGTAGTTTGTTGTTGTCTAATGTAAAATGATTGTGTCTTTTCTGATATGTGAGCAAATGGTGTGAAAGACTGTGTTCTGTAACATTATTTCACATGTCTGAAATGTCTGTAACACACATATGTATGACAATTTATTTACATACACTGACTTGAACATAAGGGATGCGCTGAAGCCATGTAGTTTTGTCCATCAATTGAATGAAATTGCTTAACATAAATGTTTTTTCTTCAGAGTTTAAATTCTAGCAGTTTCATTGCTCTAATGATGGTTCCAATATAGCGAGGACATCCAGCAGCTATTGGTAGTTTTAGCAGAAACATAGTTTGTTTTCGATTTTACGCAGGATGGTCGTGTATAGGAGATGTTAGATATGCTAATACATCTGTCACATGTGCAGCCTGACCTCTGTAGTTTGTTCATCTGTAATCGGCGGCAGTGCTGTAGTTTTTTTTTTTTTCACTTCGTTGGATGTCGCAAAATAATGGGAGGTGGGGAAGAGTGAGATGCGAATTGTATCCTGCAGTCAAACGCAGGAACTAGACCGATGTTACTGATAAATATAAAAGAAAATGGATTGCGCCAGTTTTCATGGAACTGGTCAATTATTTTCGCTGCGATTGTGTTTTCTTTTCTTCGTTTTTTCAAATACATACTCACTTATAGGAGGTGCATTGATGCTAAATAAATGTCTTCTCCATTGCAGAATGGCCTATGGTTGTGGATGAGAGGCGGGACCAGTGTGTGTGGCTGGCCAAGACTACTGTGGTCAGGCCTGGGGGCAGCATGGATGGCGTTATGGTTCAAATGGCTCTGAGCACTATGGGACTTAACTTCTGAGGTCATCAGTCCCCTGGAACTTAGAACTACTTAAACCTAACTAACCTAAGGACATCACACACATCCATGCCCCAGGCAGGATTCGAACCTGCGACCGTAGCGGTCGCGCGGTTCCAGTTAGTAGCGCCTAGAACCGCTCGGCCATCCCGGCCGGCGATGGCGTTATGGCGCGGCCACATTTTAGAAGTACAAGTTGCAGTTGTGGTGGCCACCATTTATCTCACTGTGTTCAAGGTCCGTTACAGTCTGTTGTGTGTGTGAGCATTTTCAGCACAGACCGCCCACCTGCACCATGCAGACACATTTTGGCAAGAGACACATTGGACTGAAGACTCTGCCATCAAATACAGTGGGAGGGTGCTGTCAGCATAGATGGCGCACAGAAACGTAGCAGATGGCCATTTGAAAATCATGTATCCCCCCTACCATGGCGATAGTGAGTGAGAAGGAGGGCTGAGGGGAGGTAAGAGTGGCTGTAAGTTGGAGAGTTTCTGACTGTACATCAATATGAAAATACGTGCAATTCCCACCCCATCTCCTCTTTTGAGAAGACGATTTGGGATAATTATTTGATCAATTTAATTAATTTACATATGAAATTTGATGTCACAATTGGTGTCAGAGCCCCATTATCCCACTACTCAGCCTCGTGGTGCTAATCGAACAGCTACCTCTCTGAGACATAGCAAGTCCAAGGTCTCAAAGTCGACAACAGCTTGGAGTACTGTGTGCTGATACCATGCTTCTCCATTCGGCATCCAGTGATGCATGATTGAGGATGACATGGTGGTCGGTCGACTACTGCGTGGTCTTATTAGCCTTATTGTGGGTTTTTTTCACATCTTGCTCATGTGTATTTCCACCTCTGAGCAGCTTCAGTTTACTTTTTACTCCGAGGCCAGCTATCTCAACATCTGCCATTTCAGCATTTGCTATCATCTAAACGATTAACTGTAGTCAAGGAACAGAAGGAGTTAGCAGAAGAAATTGCTAACCTTAAATTTAGTGACAATTATATGATCACGCCATTTGTCTTTGTATCTACTGCGCTGCATACTGGCTACTGGCTACATGTAGTTGATTCGTTCCAAAGCAGGTGTCAGCTACACACAGTGTTTTGCCTTGTCATATTTATTTTTTCAATGGAAACAGTGCTATGCCACATTGTCAATATGGCAGTGACGCTGAAACTTTGTAAATTCAACAGATTGGAAATACTGAAAGTATAGCTTAACATTATTTTGCTATTCGTCAAACCACAAAAGATTTAAATGTATGATTGGGACTGCCAAGGCACTTCTGGCATCAAAATTTGTTGGTGTGGCAAAGCAGCAGTTAACGAAGACACCAGCCACTTTTGCTACAGAATGGTGTGTGCAGCAACTATTGTTTGGGACTTTCCAATATCGTGGCGAGTTACGAGGTCTCAGTCAGTTCAGCATGGATTCCATACAAAAGATCAATAATTGCACCCAGAAACTGGGCGGTGGGTATGGGCACCGAGGCAGAGGCATGCCACTCAGCATAACATGGCTGGCAGTGCGCACGGACTAGCTGCTGCAAGTCTGGAGTCGTATCGGTAGGCCATGAGCTTACGGCCGGCGTCGCAAAAACTGAAGACAGCTCCAGGCGGCTGGCTATGTCGGACAAACTCCAAGTGTTCAAATCAGGCCCAAGGAGTCGGCCAAAGTGTCAAGTAATGACACAATGGGAGAGGCCTTGTCTCGGCATTACAAGTTCGACACTCCTGTCGAGGGGCTCACAACTCTGTTGTATGTATGTGGCGAGCATGGAACCCCAAACATGCTTTCATTCACCACCTTTTGTCTGATGTAATTTTTGATCCCCTCCTGGATTTGACCACTGTTTGCCAATTTTTTCTGTGGATGGATCGATTTGGAAAGAGCACCTTATATAGCATCAGGAGCTAAGGATCATCTGCCTATAATACCTGTGTAGGCTCTTACCTGCACTTCAAAGCCAACACAATAGCCAGACCGACGTGGTGGGCTCATTATGTGCCATTTCAACTGAGCCCCCTAACAACACAGGGATCATGCTACTGATTCATGAGCTGGTAGCTCCCCATTCATGCCAAGGAGGAGACGGCAGTCATCCTGGGGCATCACGACTCACATAAAGGGCCATCATGCCAGATGATCTTCGCTGCAGCTGGGTTTCGACTGTGGGGAGAGCCCTTGATCGGAGTAGGTGGCATCAGGGCGAAAGTTTCACAAATGAAACACCTTAAATTTCACCAGAACAATGACAGTTCTGATCCAGTCATCTCTCAGACAAGAATTGGAACTCCAGTCTGGACACTAACAATACAATTGCTTTCCCTACCCAAGGTACCTCATGGTAAGAGGGGAAACCATTTATACAATACTCGAACTGATGTGGATACTTTAACTGTGACAGAGCCATTATTTTTGAGGAACGTGTTGATTGTGAATTTGGAGAAGTTGACTCATTAGAAAAAATACTCAATGGATGGTTATGGATTGAGCCTCTGTGCAGTGTACACCTCTTCGGGCATGTGAACATCTAGGTGACATACCAGTGACCTTGCTCCACACAAGTCTTTGAATATGGTTCAAGACATCATCTTCCACTGAGACTTTATGCTCCAAACAGACGAGGGTCCACAGGCTAATCTTAAGTGGTGAGGTGTACATTTTATACAACATGCTCATCAAGATCCCAAGAAGAATAGAATAGATACATGCGTCTTTATCTTAGTCTTTGAAGGGAAAGTCCTCCTGAAAAAAATTAAAGTCGTGGTGTACAGGTTTGATAGTAAATGGTTCAAATGGCTCTGAGCACTATGCGACTTAACTTCTTAGGTCATCAGTCGCCTAGAACTTAGAATTAATTAAACCTAACTAACCTAAGGACATCACACACATCCATGCCCGAGGCAGGATTCGAACCTGGGACCGTAGCGGTCGCTCGGTTCCAGACTGTAGCGCCTAGAACCGCACGGCCACTCCGGCCGGCGTTTGATAGTAACATTATGTCCCACCGACCATGAGGTGTTTGCCCTTATGTCATAGTGTTGCATGGCAGGCTCAAAATGTGGGAACTGTAGATGATCACTCCATAGTGGTAGTCATTGTGATCGATCACCTTTGTGTGTCAGTTGCACTGTTCACTGGTTCACTCAGTCTTAACGAAAGAAAACAAAATATGGGAATACAAATCTATTGTCCACCTGTCCTATACTGAGGCACATAAAATATATCAATGAAAACATCATGTTAATATGACGACCAGTTATTTGAAAATCACAGCCATCCTTCCCACAGACCTCAAATTTTTCGAAACTGGCTCTCCCACTTTCCTCATTTCTTGTTGTTCTCATGGCACTGTCTTTGGGAACTTCTTTCCACAATCAACTGACGGAATAGCTTCTCGTTCTGCGTCTACCAGTGACAGGGCTCTTACTAGGGACCACTTTCATCAGAAACCCAGATATCAGAGGCCCAACGCCAGTCAGTGGCTGAAGGAACAGCGACCTGTGGGTCCCAGTGCTGCCCACTTACCATCTGTTGTGGATAGGTCATAGCAAAAATATCAACCACTGAAGGCTGAAGCAGAGAAGAAGAATAATTTGGACAAGGCTACTCTAGTGAACCTGGGAGTAACAAATCCTCCCATGCCGTTGTATTCTGAACCAGTGCTCATTGATGTGGTGCCAGCCGCACTGGTGACTGACACTGATATTGGGGCATTAGCAGTCCTCCTGGCCTTCACGCCATAAGTGGACACCCATAATGTGATTGTTTAGTAGTACTGTACCTGCCGGGAATATTTACTCATCTGCAATTTGCACTGCTTTACAAGAAACGCACTTCACTGATGATAATTTCCCAGTGATCCATGGTTATTGTGCATTCTGTTGGAACGATGGTGGTCCTGAGAGGGCACCTAGAGAGGTCTGAACATTGGTTCACACAGATGTGGTCAGAGAGTGGGTTCCCCGTTCTGCATCATTGGAAGCATTAGCAGTGTGAGTGCAAGCGACTTCAGCGATTACCATTTGCAATGTTTACATATCTCCAGGCAGGCCACTTACCTTGAGTTGACCGCTGTAATCCAGCAAGATCCCACCTTCATTTTTTCCCACTTCGGGATTTCAGTGTGCAACACTATTTGTGGGGGAGTAACAGTTTGTCTATAGGGCACTTGTACTTGATCAGTTTCTTATCAACTATTATCTGTGTCTGCTCAATGACCTTATAATCCTACCTGTGGACAAAGGCTCCACCACTTGTAGTGTAACGACGTAAGTTTTGTATAAATGGTTTTCTTTTGATATATGACCATATGCAGACTTGTTCACCTACGTCAGTTACAACACACTTCAAAATTATTTAAGTTCTTTTTAAATTGTCTCTAAATGGTTCTTGAACGAAACTGTAATTAAAACATCACCATTTGAGTCGTATGCGCAGAATTACGTCACTCAGTCCAATTGGTTTGCGTAAACATTTTCAATTTAGATGTCGTATGTTTCTCCTCAGAAATTATATTAATGCAGGTTATCTGCTTTAATAGATATTAGAGGCACATTGGATAAACTTTCAAGACTCAAACTCGCGATGAACGCTGTCAAAAATTAATAATCTTGTCAAATGAATTACTTAACATAATTCTTCATAAATAAATTCTCGGAACACGTATTTAAACTTTTGTAGCATCCACTAGTTTACTATCTTCCTACATATAGACGTGGACCTGAGCCTTGACAAGACAGAACTGAACATTTACAACAAGATTAAACTTTCTATGACGTCATTGTTGTACAAAACATTACAAATTCCTATTTTTTCGATTTTTAGAAGCACGACGCAACAACTCGGTTTCAGGATCTTCTGTTGCTCTTTGGCTGTCGACCCGCGACGTATAGTGGCCAGCAATTTTCTCTCTGGTCCCGGCAGCGAAGATGCTGTCTCCGTTCGTTGCGCCGCCCCCTCCGTATATGAAACATAAAAAGTAAATACAAACTTTAGTCAATTCACAACCATTACAAATATTACAAAAATACATCAACAAAAACTAAATTAAACTTATATTCACCTACAAACTGGGCTGACACTGGTGGATGGGTGACGCTTCAATTTCGCGTCCCACTACACACTGTAGTTTTGAACCATCAGGATTACCTGGCAGAAGGACTCCGCCAGTTGTCAGATACACCTACAAATCTTGCCACAGTGCCCGCTTTCTAGAAATCGAGAAGCTCTCCAGTCACTCCTCAAATCCTCAGGCCCATCCCGAAACCTCTCGCCAGAGTCCATCTCTCTGCTCACCACTACCACTCCCTGCACCTCCTACCTTCTACATGCTTGCTTAAGTCCTTAAATCCAACCACCCAGGACACCCCATTGTGGCCCGTTACTGTGCCCCCATTGAGAGAATCTCTGCATGTAGTGCCAGCTGGTGCAGCCGGGCGGTTCTAGGCGATTCAGTCTGGAACCAGCCGACCGCTATGGTCGCATGTTCGAATCCTGCCTGGGGCATGGATGAGTGTGATGTCCTTAGGTTAGTTAGGTTTAAGTAGTTCTAAGTTCTAGGGGACTGATGACCTGAGAAGTTAAGTCCCATAGTGGTCAGAGCCATTTGAACCATTTTTTTGGTGCATGTAGTGTCAGTGAGCTTGATTTTCGTTTATAGAATGGGGAAGGCGCGCGATCTATCTGAGTTTGATCGAGAGCAGATTGTGGTGGCCCAGAGGTTGGGCACGAGCATTTCGGAAACTGCATGACCAGTAGTGTGTTCGAGGATTGCTGCAGTGAGAGTCTTCAACACATGGTATCAAGCTGAACGATATCCAACCGCCGCTGGAGACTGGGCAGACTGGTAAAACAGGACAGGTGGCGAACTGAAGCGGAACTCAAATCCTGCTCACCACTACCACTCCCTGCACCTCCTACCTTCTACATGCTTCCTAAAGTCCTTAAATCCCACCCAGGACACCCCATTGTGGCCCGTTACTGTGCCCCCATTGAGAGAATCTCTGCATGTAGTTAAATCCAGAATGAGATTTTCACTCCGCAGTGGAGTGTGCGCTGATATGAAACTTCCTGGCAGATTAAAACTGTGTGCCGGACCGAGACTCGAATTCGGGACCTTTGCCTTTCGCGGCCAGTGCACTTTCGCGCGAGAGGCAAAGGTCCCGAGTTCGAGTCTCGGTCCGGCACACCGTTTTAATCTGCCAGGAAGTTTCATCAGACTTTAATGTTAGGTAGAGTACAAGTGTGTCTGAACACACAGTCCACTGAACACACTGAACACCCCTAGCGACGGGCCTCTGCAGCCGTCGACCCGTGCAAATACCAATGTTAGCACCATCACATCAGCAACAACGACCTAAATGGGCACATGACCATCGGTAGTAGACTTGGCGCAGTGGCAGAGTGTTGCACGGTCTGATGCATCCCGATACCGTCTTCGCCGTGCCGATGGAAGGGCGCGAATCCGCCTTCTTCCAGGGGAACATCTGCTTGACACCTATATTGCGGGACAGAAAGAAGCTGGTGGCGGCTCTATTAGGCTCTGAGGAACATTCACGTAGGCGTCCATTGGTCCACTGGAGCTCTTGAAAACACTGTGACGGGCTAGGACTATCGTACACTGCTTGCAGACTGTGTACACCCCTTCATGACGATCATGTTTCCCGACGGAGGTGGTATTTTCCAACAAGATAAAGCGCCATGTCACAGGGCCAGAAGCGTGATGAAGTGCTTCAAGGTACGCAGTGGCGAGTTCCATTTGGTGTGCTAGCCGCCTAACTCGCCAGATCTGACCCTTATCGAATACGTCTGTCACGTGATTGAACGTGGCGTCAGAGTTCATTATCCCCTGCCCGGACTTTACGGGAACTAGGTGATTTGTGTGTGTGTGTAGATGTGGATCCAACTCCCTCCAGCGACCTACCAAGACCTCACTGCTTCCATGCCACGCCGCGTCGCCGCTGTTATTCGTGCCAAAGGTGAATGAATATACATGCTATTAAGTAGCTGGTCATAATGTTCTGGTTGATCAGTGTATCTATTCGGTTCTTCTTAACAAAATATTTCTTTAGGTACCAAGTTGGTGACCTACTGACAGGCAGTTTTAAGCAGGAGAATGGCGTTCCTCAGGGAAGTGTTTTACGTGTCTTCCTCTTCACCATAGCCATTAACAATTTAACTTTTACGAGAAGGAGATGTGTCTAACGCTTCTTATTTGGGGACGATTTTGTAGTTTTATCTTCTTCTTCCAACACTGCAACGGAAACTCGCCAGCTATGAGTACGGTGAAGACGTTGAAGGAGTGGGCTGCAAAGGCAGGTTTTACGTTTTTTGGGGATAATTGTGCGTTTGTTAGTTAATTTTAATTTTAATCATTGTCTCCGTAGTTTTCATTTACCTGACTTGAGTGCGAGGGACACCATTTTCCATTCAAGGAGTCGATGAGATTTCTGGGCCACTTTCTTTATTCCATACAGAAATCAGACAGCACGGAATATCTTAAAGTGCCTTAGCCACAGGACCTGGGCAGCACGTGAAGATGTTTGATGATATCCATAATGAGGGTATCAGTGCTTATAGTATCAGCGCCACACCCGGTCTCTGTGCAGAGGCTAGGGAACTACCACTCACCATATGGTGATAATTCCTCTTTATGCATCAGCCATAAAAGGTTTGCACTGGTCCCATTTCGCCAGCATACATACTGTTATTCGTCAAGGAATGGAAGACCTTTTCTTCAATGGACGGAGAGCAACAAGGACGTATTGTAACACCGCGAGGCATGTGCTGTAGTCTTTTGGTAACAGGCAAGTACAAACCCCGATCAAAGGCTGGAATCACAGTCCACCCTTGTTACTCCAGAGGCCAGAGAAATTTTAGATTTCGTGCGGTACAAGAGAGGTTGCACTCCTGCATATGGTTGTCGTACAATATTTTAGAACATTTTAACTGAGCACCATAGCTATGTAGCTGCTGTATTCGCGGATTGGTCTAAACAGAAGGTCTCCGTTGGCTCGGCTGTTGCTTTCGCTGATACTATTCTCAGGATCTGGTTACTTCAAGAATTCGCTGTGTCCTGTATCGAATCATGAGAGAACTGGCGTAGAAGACATATAACGTAACTCCTAAATTTCTCGTCTGCATGGATTCTCTGACTGCCCTTCACTCTCTCAGATGCTTGTGCCCAGCAGATAAAATATTCCAGAATATCCAGGACTCTCGTCGCATCTACAAAGACGGGGGAGGAGTTTCTTTTATGCTGACTAACAAGGCACAGGGAGATTAGGGGCAACGAAATGGCAGATGTAGCAGCCAAGGAGACGAGTCGCGATAGTCAGATAGTGTGTGCCATCCCCCTACATGGTATGATAATAACGGTTGAGCTAATGAGTCATGGCTAGGTGAGAAGGCGAGTGACTGGAAGTGAGAGACAATAATATGCGTCTAGTTAAGTCGATACCGAGGCCGTAGCGTACCTCTGTCCAGGGGCTCTGACGGGATGAGGTCCTTCTCACTCGTACATGCATACGACGCAGCTCTCTGACGCATGGCTAGGGAGAGGACTCTCCAATATATGGCGCAGGTATCACAGTGAGCTACATTTTAGTAGGCTGCTTTTTATTTTCAAACAGTCGGGCAACAGCTAGTTTATGGACAGATTTGCCCTCTACTATAGCTGACAATCAAACGAGTATGGCACGTATTTGATGTTGTGTAATGTACAACATGTTCCCTGAAATTATAGAGAGAAATTCTCAATGTGTTATCAGGGTGGCTGGCGCATATGAGTTTTTTTGTATCAGTGTTCTCTCAGCCATATAGACCTGTGTGTCTATTTTAGTTTTCCTCTCGCTTATTTGTGTTTTACTTGCCACTTTTAGAACATTTGACCCGTTTAATGCCATCTTACAAGATGGGTAACAGAAGAAATACTTCAGTTGATTGATCAAAGGAGGAAGTACAAACATGTTCCGGGAAAATCAGGAATACAGAAATACAAGTCGCTGAGGAATGAAATAAATAGGAAGTGCAGGGAGGCTAAGACGAAATGGCTGCAGGAAAAATGTGAAGACATCGAAAAAGAAATGATTGTCGCAAGGACAGACTCAGCATACAGGAAAGTCAAAACAACCTTTGTGACATTAAAAGCAACGGTGGTAACATTAAGAGTGCAACGGGAATTCCACTGTTAAATGCAGAGGAGAGAGCAGATAGGTGGAAAGAATACATTGAAAGCCTCTATGAGGGTGAAAATTTGTCTGATGTGATAGAAGAAGAAACAGGAGTCGATTTAGAAGAGATAGGAGATCCAGTATTAGAATCGGAATTTAAAAGAGCTTTGGAGGACTTACGGCCAAATAAGGCAGGAGGGATAGATAACTGAAGTGTTGGCAGAAGAGCCACCACCGTGTTGCTAGAGGAGGCCGAAATGCACGCTTTTAAGCTCACGCAGATTGGCGTGAGGTCTGGAACAAGGTAAAGTAATTATCCTATAAAGAAAAGAACGTCGTTCTTGGAATACTTAACTTTAATCCACAATTGGAGAATATCGCTCTTGTTTAGACATTATTAACAATCTCAATATAAACTGGTAATGGCGCCTTGCTAGGTCGTAGCAAATGACGTAGCTGAAGGCTATGCTAACTATCGTCTCGGCAAATGAGAGCGTATTTGTCAATGTAGCATCGCTAGCAAAGTCGGCTGTACAACTGAGGCGAGTGCTAGGACGTCTCTCTAGACCTGCCGTGTGGTGGCGCTCGGTCTGCAATCACTGACAGTGGCGACACGCGGGTCCGACGTATACTAACGGACCGCGGCCGATTTAAAGGCTACCACCTGGCAAGTGTGGTGTCTGGCGGTGACACCACAATAACATTCCATAAGAATTTCTAAAATCATTAGGGGAAGTGGCAACAAAACGACTATTCACGTTGGTGTGTAGAATATATGAGTCTGGCGACATTCCATCTGACTTTCGGAAAAGTATCATCCACACAATTCCGAAGACGGCAAGAGCTGACAAGTGCGAGAATTATCGCACAATCAGCTTAACAGCTCATGCATCGAAGCTGCTTACAAGAATAATATATAGGAGAATGGAAAAGAAAATTGAGAATGCGCTAGGTGACGATCAGTTTGGCTTTAGGAAAAGTAAAGGGACGAGGGAGGCAATTCTGACGTTACGGCTAATAATGGAAGCAAGGCTAAAGAAAAATCAAGAAACTTTCATAGGATTTGTCGACCTGGAAAAAGCGTTCGACAATATAAAATGGTGCAAGCTGTTCGAGATTCTGAAAAAAGTAGGGGTAAGCTATAGGGAGAGACGGGTCATATACAATATGTACAACAACCAAGAGGGAATAATAAGAGTGTAAGACAAGGCTGTAGCCTTTCGCCCCTACTCTTCAATCTGTACATCGAGGAAGCAATGATGGAAATAAAAGGAAGGTTCAGGAGTAGAATTAAAATACAAGGTGAAAGGATATCAATGATACGATTTGCTGATGACATTGCTATCCTGAGTGAAAGTGAAGAAGAATTAAATGATCTGCTGAACGGAATGAACAGTCTAATGAGTCCACAGTATGGTTTGAGAGTAAATCGGAAAAAGACGAAGGTAATGAGAAGTAGTAGAAATGAGAACAGCGAGAAACTTAACATATCAGGATTGATGGTCACGAAGTCAATGAAGTTAAGGAATTCTGCTACCTAGGCAGTAAAATAACCAATGACGGACGGAGCAAGGAGGACATCAGAAGTAGACTCGCTATGGCAAAAAAGGCATTTCTGGCCAAGAGAATTCTACTAATATCAAATATCGGCCTTAATTTGAGGAAGAAATTTCTGAGGATGTACGTCTGGAGTACAGCATTGTATGGTAGTGAAACATGGATTGTGGGAAAACCGGAACGGAAGAGAATCGAAGCATTTGAGATGTGGTGCTATAGACGAATGTTGAAAATTGGGTGGACTGATAACGTAAGGAATGAAGAGGTTCTACGCAGAATCGGAGAGGAAAGGAATATGTGGAAAACACTGATAAGGAGAAGGGACAGGATGATAGGACATCAGCTAAGACATGAGGGAATGACTTCCATGGTACTAGAGGGAGCTGTAGAGGGCAAAAACTGTAGAGGAAGACAGAGATTGGAATACGTCAAGCAAATAATTGAGGACGTAGGTTGCAAGTGCTACTCTGAGATGAAGAGGTTAGCACAGGAAAGGAAATCGTGGCGGGCCGCATCAAACCAGTCAGTAGACTGATGACAAAAAAAAAAAAAAAAAAAAAAAAAAAAAAAAAAAAAAAAAAAAAAAAAGAAGAAGATGAGAACTAGTGTGTAGTCCATTATGGGTGAGATTGGGGAAAGTGTATGCAATCTTATGTCAGACTAATGAACTGGGCAATGCGTCACAGTTGCTGATTGTACATGGAAATTTCCCTCTACTCTGAGGTGACAAGAGTCATGGGACAGAGATATTCACAAGCGTTGGCGGAGCTATCACTTGTTCTCAGGTGATTCAGGTGAGAAAGTCACCATCGATATTATGGCAGCACGAGGGGAATTAACAGGCTCTGAATGCGGGATGGTAGTAGGAGCTAGAGGGATGAAACATACTGTAGCGTCGCAGCGATTACGCGACTGCAGATTTTTGCACGAAGGTTTGTTACGTTATGGCAAGCTGTTTTGGAAGCCTGCAGTGTAGTAGCATTCGCCAACGGCCGAATTGTGGCCTGCCGTATGCGCCATTGTCACACCTGTCGCTAAAGCGGACCGTGAGAATGCTCAATGTGGCGTCTACTAAAATCACTTATTCACCTCACCTAAGAAACTAAATAACTATGTTAAATACTATCTGTTTTATTCCAAATTTGGTACATGACCTTTTGTTATTCAGACGAACTTTATGTCAAAATTTGATTCCGCTACCTATAATACTTTCAGAGATATAAGAAACCCATTAAAAAGAACTTAAGAATGTAAATTCAGATAGGAACAATAACAGTTTATCTTTCTTTTGTTATTTGAAAACAGTAATAGCACTCTCAGTGTGCCGATTTTTTTCATCAGGGTTTTCATTTCGAAGCTTTCGATAATTTTTCTTTCGTAATGAAAATACATTTTAAAAGTAAATATTTATGTTTTGTATTACGGTGAGAGTAAATGAGAGTGAATGTGAGTGTGTATGTGGGTCATACGTCAAATTTAAATTCAATATTGTATTACACCCTACGTAACCAGCAAGTGTTACGCCACCAGGGTGTCCTGAAAACTGTAAATCCCCCTAACTGGCGGTTCATGTTTGTTTACGAGTCTTTAGATTTTGTAATAAGGCTGCCAGAACGGTCATAAGAGGATAATCAGTTCTAAAGTATATTTCAAGCATAGTTTTCTCTTAGTTTTGGTTTCCTTTGGTTTGGTAGAACATTTTGTTAATATTTGCAGCATGAAATGACGTAAATGCATCTGCGAATGTTGTTTGGAGTAAACAGTCTAAGCGCGAACATGACCTTGAATGATTGATCTGATTGGCTGTTGACGTGACCGAAAAATTTATTTGTAAAATGAAGAAGTGACTATTATTTCGCGTTCGGTTTATATCGCCGTGCAATCAGATGTATTGGCGGACAGTTCTGTGAAGTTTGGGAGATTTTGGAGTGTTTGTTGTAGAGAAAATCGCGTGTGAAAATATCGGCCTCTGTGAAGAATTCTGCGTGCCGTGTTCAGTACGCATTTACAGGACATTTTTTGGCGAGCATCTTCCTTTGAAGAATCCATTGAAAAGGACCGAGTGTGAAACTCGTTTCGTAGCAGAGTTTTGAATGTATTAATCTCATAATATTTCGAGTTGGACTTAGTACATTTCTGGCTGTCTTGCGTGTGATATAAGCTGCATGAACTAGTATTAGATGTGCTATCGACGTAAATGTGGGCTTGTTGACACCATAACTAAAAGACAATAAAAAACATTAGTATGGAGAAGCGGACATCTTCAGTGAAGGAAGGAAGCATCCACTTTTGCCCGTTACTACTAGAGATTTACAGGTTTATTTTGTTACCTGAGTTACGCGGACTTTGGACGCTGCTTTTAACATCGTCTACTTAGTACCTACGATTGCACAGCAAAGGATGGTGAACAAACGCAGTACTGTGGTAGGTGTACATTAATTTGCAACTTGCTTCACTCAGTGCTAGCGAACTTTTTAAACCGCTCCGCCGCAATTGGTGCATTGCCTGGGAATAGTACAATATAGAGTTCCGAAGAGTGGGAACTGTGTATGAAAAAGCAGCAGTGTTAATTGGAACCGTAAAGTGTTCACACACGTGTGAAAAGAGGAACTGGAATGTAGGACCAAAGACACGTGTGCTAATGAACGTATATCAAGAATCGGCAGCCAGTGTAACGAGGTGGCAGATTGCATCGGCGGCCGCTAGACAACGAGAACCGGCATTCCCACCGCAGCAACAAGCATCAGGGGCGGTTGGCGGCCGTGTACGTAGCGGTGGTCCCGGAAACTGTACTTGGTGGAAACAGAGCGTGGCAGACGGATACGCAGTTTCACCTCGGCATGCAGTCAACTGGACGAGGCAGAAGATAAGTAGTGTTCTTCTTTGTTGTCAGTGTGCATGTGCGAAGAAACTTTACAACATGGCAGAAAGTAATCAGAAAATAGTAGATGCAAAACTGAAGGTAGATGTAGGCAATGTACACTACGTAGATGATCCGTGATAGGTAACTGCAGTTTTGATGTATCACAAGCAAATGACAGTGGTTTGCCTGTGTCGACGCCTTCTAAGTATAGTCTAGAATATGAATTGAGCATGGTGGAAGCCGATGTCAAATATCTACCTGTTGCTATTCCTAAAACAAAACAGGAATCAATGTCAGTTACAGAAAAACCATAAAACAGTGTTTCAGATATGTTTGCGAATATTCTCCAGCATATTGTGAGCTTATTTGTCAGTCGCTGACATAGAAGACCGCAAACCTTCTTTCCTTCCCGCCTGGGCAAGCTGTGCAGTGACTAGAGTACATGTAAAGCTTACTCGGACAGGGTAAATGTTAGCTACGACGAAGTCGATAATTCGATTGTAATATTGGCATTTTAATTTGATATCCTCCACAACTGACAACATTAAAGAAATGTTAATTTCTTTGTCCACCCACACACTCCTGAGAATGGCACATTAACAATTTGCAATTACGAGCCCCTATTACCGGCAGCTGCGTTGATAAATACTCGGCGCCTCGCAAGGATAACTAGCAGATCAAGAATATTAGGTAAGTTGTTGGAAGTGGTTAAGCGTTGGTGAAAATCTCGCTTATGAGCACACAGAGTTCTAACCGCAGAACTCTGCAGTGCTGCGATACAGACCGTATATCTCCCTTCGAAGACGATGGCCAAGACGCCGTCTCCAAGTCCGTACCGCTCGATGGCTGAAGGCGAAGTCCTCATTCTCCACAATTCTCCCGTCTCCCACGCGTACGAAAACGCGGCGGAAGAATACTGTGTTTCGGCCAATGTCGAACGCTGTATCATCGCCGAAATCTCTTCAACAACATTTCTGAGATCTACCCAACGATCGAGTAGGTCATAACGCCCCTTGGCAAACGAAATACCCGTCATCGCCACGTGTTGCCCAGCACAGGTGGCTCCGGATGCCGGGCTACCCCCAAAAGCGCCGTACTGTCCCGCATTTCCGGCGACCACTACCTGCCGCCCACGGCGAGCTACGGCCATCTGCAGACTTTACATTGCACAATTCTCAACTTCCGACGCTTTTCACCAAGGGTTTAGGTTAGCGGCTCAATCCTGCAGACATGCAGGGAGTACTGCTCGAGAGTGCCTCATACTTATCATAATTCAATAGAGTCATGATCTCATGCCCTTGCCAGTCCCTTTATTATTAATACTAATGTTGGTAAGCTAACTTGTAAGTGCCCATGTCCTGGCACCTTACAATACGAAAGAAATGGGATCAGATTTGATTAGTAAAATGGATAGATTGGGAGTTGAGATGGATTCCAAAATGACCAAAATGGGGTCAGACATAAAAACTTCACTAAGCTGTAAAAATAACTGAATTACACAGTGAAGTTGTTGATATGGAATCCAAAATGGAAAATAAAATTTCGAATTTGAGGGATTTGTGGAGAAATGACCTGACTTTGTTTGGTAATAATATTAAAAGTGACATTAATTAGGTCAGACAAGAATGTAATGTTACTATTGTAGCAGTGAAAAAGGAATTAAATTCGCGAATTGAGCAAGTTGGCTGGCCGGGATCGCCGAGCGGTTCTAGGCGCTACAGTCTGCAACCGCGCGACCGCTACGGTCGCAGGTTCGAACCCTGCATCGGGCATGGATGTGTGTGATGTCCTTAGGTTCGTCAGGTACTTAAGTAGTTCTAAGTTCTAGGGGACTGATGACCTCAGAAGTTAAGTCCCAATGTGCTCAGAGCCATTTGAAACATTTTTTGAGCAAGTTGCTGAGGATAATGTTCAGCTAGAAGAAAGGGTAAATTCTGAGTTAGACAAAGTAAATGAACAGGTTCACAGAGCAGAAAGACACTGTAACGATAAGGGAAGGAAGTGTGTGCAAAGTTTAGTGCGCAAGTTGCTAATAAAATTACTAACATTGAAACTAATATTCAGCAGTTTAGTACAGAGATGATGAGCAGCTGTGTAACCATGAAAACAGACTAACAAAAATTGAACAGAAAGCTAACAACAATAATATTTGTCTAGTGTCTAATGGTATTGTGGAATCTTCTGAAATTGCCTATGTTATGCATCACCAATACTTAAAATTTTATCCAAATAAGAATGTTCATCCAAAAGAATTTTGGATTGACTTTGAAGACGTTTTACCTAAAATGTGGATGACAAACAGAATATTGGATTCATAACCCCGAATCTAATGGGTGAAGCTAGAATCTAGGGTAATTTAGCTTCAGAAAAATACGATAGACTAGTAGATTTCAAACAGGCCTTTTTCGAAGAATTCTGGGGAAAGAGGAAGCAGATAGAAGTTTTGAACAAATTTTGGTCGGGGGAAAAATATGACCCAAAGAAAGATAACATTAGGGGATTTGTACAAAAGTGGATTACCACTTTGTCACATTTAAATGCAAAAGTAGAAACAGAGCAGATCATTATGAGGATTGCGAACAAGCTGCCCTTATACTGACGAAATAAAATCACTTCTGCTCCCAGGGATGACATTGACCGTTTTGTTCATTATTTTGAAAGAGTTGAGAACGTTTTAAAAGAAGAAGAGAGCGTTAGGAAAGAATATAGGCCTCCCGCTGGATCCAGTGAAAACCGAGCGGACGTCAATATAAACATGGTTTCAGTGCCGCGGGCGAACAGTTATAAAGGAAGGGGAAGAAGGAGAAGTGCCGGTAGGGGTAGGTTCATTAACCCGGACCAGCATGCAAACTGCAGTCAGCTGAGAGACAATGACGTAATGGATACGTGACATCTGTCAGGGGGTAGCTATGTCAGAGGCAGTAATATCACACGTCAAGGAAACGCTTAGTGGTCTGCCAGTATGTAATGAAAACAGTAAATCCCCCCAACAGGCGGATGACGTATGTCTACGAGTGTTTGCTTTTGTAATAAGGCAGCCAGAAATTCATAAGAGGATAATCAGTTCTAAAGTATATTTCAAGCATAGTTTTCTCTTAGTTATCGTTTACTTTGGTTTGGTGGAAAATTTTGCTAATATTTGCAGCATGAAATGACGTAAATGCATCTGCGAATGTTGATTGGAATAAAACAGTTAAAGCGCCAACATGATCTTGAAAGATTGATCTGATTGGCTGTTCGATTTGATCAACCAGTCAGAGTAAAGTCTTACCCGCACATTGGAATTAGTTATATGCCCTGAAAGCAGTCAGTCGTGTACTAGCCGCCGAACGAGAAGGTCATGTTAGACGTGTCCGAAAAACTTATTTGTAAAATGAAGAACTGACTGTCATTACGCGTTCGCCATGCAATGAGATGCATTTACGGACAGTTCTGTGAAATTTGGGAGATTTTGGAGTTTTTGTTGTAGAGAAAACCGCGTGTGAAACTATTGGCCTTTGTGAAGAATTCTGTGTGGCGTGTTCAGTATGCATTTACAAAACATGTTTTGGTGAGCATTTCCTTTGAAGAATCCACTGAAAAGGACCGAGTGTGAAACTCATTTCGTAGAAGAGTATTGACTATATTAATCCCGCAATATTTCGGGTTGGACTTAGTACATTTCTGGCTGTCTTGCGTGTGGTACTAGCTGCATGAACTAGAATTAGATATGCTATCGACTTAAATGTGGGCTTGTTGACACCATAACTAAAAGACAATAAAGAAAACATTAGTATCGAGAAGTGGACATTTTCAATAAAGGAAGGAAGCATCCACTTTTACCCGCTATTACTAGAGATTTACAGGTTTATTTTGTTACCTGAGTTACGCGGACATTGCAATCTAAGAATGGACGATGGTTTTCTTCAACGCTGCTTTTAACATCGTCTACTTAGTACCTACGAATGCAGAGCAACGGATGGTGAATGAACGCAGTACTGAGGTAGGTGTTCATTAATTTGCAGCTTGCTTCACTCAGCGCTAACGAACTTTTTAACACCGCTTCGTCGCAATACCGTTTCGGAAAGCGTTAGGGAATTCAGTATTCCGAGATGCGCAGTGTCAAGTGCAGCGGGAACACCATATAACAGACATTACCTCTCTCGATGGACAGTGCAGTGGCCGACGACTTTCACTGAACGGCCGGCGAGAGTGGCCGAGCGGTTCTAGGCGCTACAGTCTGGAACCGCGCGACCGCTACGGTCGCAGGTTCGAATCCTGCCTCGGGCATGGATGTGTGTGATGTCCTTAGGTTAGTTAGGTTTAAGTAGTTCTAAGTTCTTGGGGACTGATGACCTTAGCAGTTAAGTCCCATAGTGCTCAGAGCCATTTGAACCATTTTTCACTGAACGACTGAGATGAGCGGCGTTTCAGTAGAGTTGTGAGTACTAATAGACAAGTAACACTGACTGAAATAACCGCAGACATCAATGTGGGTCGTACGTCGAACGTATCCGTTAGCATAGCGGTTGGATTTGTCTTTAATTGGCTATTCATGCACTTCAAGTTCCCAAACAACGATTGAATTTTTATGGATGGGATGCGCCTTGTAATTGGGCCACATTTGTCCGCGACTGGTTTGCAGAACATTCTGTACAATACGAGCGAATGATTTGGCTATCCAGGCCACTCGACTTGAATCCCATCGGACATTTACGGGATGAAGCGTTGGCAGAAGAGCCAACACCGTGTTGCTAGAGGAGGCCGAAATGCACGCTGTTAAGCTCACGCAGATTGGTGTCAGGTCTGGAACATTACAAGGAAATGAGAACTTAGAAAAACAGACGTAACTGGTAGAATACTTAACTTTAATCCACAATTGGTGTACATCGCTCTTGTTGATACATCAATATAACTGGTAATGGCGCCTTGCTAGGTCGTAGCAAATGACGTAGCTGAAGGCTATGCTAACTATCGTCTCGGCAATTGAGAGCGTATTTGTCAGTGAACCTTTCCTAGCAAAGTCGGCTGTACAACTGGGGCGAGTGCTAGTAAGTCTATCTAGACCTGCCGTGTGGCGGCGCTCGGTCTGCAATCACTGACAGTGGCGACACGCGGGTCCGACGTATACTAATGGACCGCGGCCGATTTAAAGGCTACCACCTAGCAAGTGTGGTGTCTGGCGGTGACACCACACGGGACATAATCGAGAGGTCAGTTCGTGTACAAAATCCTGCAACGGCAACACTTTCGCAAATTATGAATGTCTATAGAGACAGCAGGGCTGAGTATTTCTGCAAGGGATTTCCAACTACTTGTTGGGTTCATGCTACATCAAGTTGCCGCACCGTGCTGGTGCTGGGTGAAAGGTCCGACGCGATATTAGGAGCTGTGACATAATTTTTGTTACCTCTGTGCATTTCAGTTAAGATTCAGTGACTGTTGTTCAGCATGTACTTGAAAGACAAACATAAATTTTAGAATAAGGTACTTTGAACGCCTGAAGAACTGAAAAGTGGAAACACGTGAGTCACTTTTGCCAAACTACCTCATATAACAAAACTATCCCCATACTAGCATACAGATGTCAGTAGGCCTTAAGCAGCTGACACCCACGTGCCACAGTCCACAGAAGGTTGCCTATGGTAACTTTTAGCATCAAAAGTGACATACGTCACCTTTCTTACTTGATCATATAAGTTTTTCAGGTTATAATCTAGGCCCTAAAATTTCCGATATATGTTTTGACTGTATTACAGACGGCACGCTGGATTACGTATAGACATGAGGCTGAAATGGCCAGACAGCCACAGAACATGCAAAAAGTAATACAGGGTAACGTTCAATTACTTATTGTTAAATTTTTAAGTTGTTCGAAACTTGTGGTCTCAAATTAAGTAGCGATATTAGAACATAGATTCCGAGACGTGTCCCTGTTATGATATTTCTCATCACCGAGACGCCATAAAGTTCATGTTTCCCGTACTAAACTTGTAAGTTCCTCAAAATCCACATTTAGTGTGTGTGAACATCACCAGATGCCACCGAAGAAAACAAACTGATATGGATTCTGGTGACTGTTGCCCGAAGTCCGTATGTTCTGTCATTGAGATTGGTTTCACTGATCTCTCTAAGTAAAGGTGTTCTAATCTCGAAAGATCGGCGATCTTCGGTCAATATTGATTGTTGTCGGAATGCCTCGATGTCGGTTCCGCTGCGACCGCAGTCGTAGGAAAATCCGACTAATGTCTGAAGTAGTGCTGGAGGGAACTAACACCATGAATCTTGCAAGTTTGTGTATAAATCCGTAAGAGTACGAGGGGATGGAGATCTCTTCTGAACAGCACTTTGCAGGACATCCCAGATGTACTCAATAATGTTCATGTCTAGGTAGTTTGGTGCCAAATGGAAGTGTTTAAACTCAGAAGAGTTTTTGTACAGCCACCCTGTAGCAATTCTGGGCGTGTGGGGTGTAGCATTGTCGTGCTGGAATTGCCCAAGTCCGTCGGAATGCACAATGGACATGAATGGATGCAAGTGATGCTCAGGTACGTGTCACCTGGCAGAGTCGTATCTACACATATCAGTGGTCCCATATCATTCCAACAGCACACGCCCTACACAATTGCAGAGCCTTCAGCAGCTTGAACAGTCCCCTGCTAACATGAAGGATCCATGGATTCATGTGGTTGTCTCCATACTCGTACATATCCATCCGCTCGATGCAATTTGAAACGAGACTCGTCTGAACAGACAACATGTTTCCAATCATTAGCAGTTTACGTGAGACGTAAAGCTTTGTGTCGTGCAGTCATCAAGGGTACACGAGTGGACCTTCGCCTCCGAAATCCCATATCGATGATGTTTCGTTGAATGGTTCGCATTCTGACACTTGTTGATGAACATTCAAATATAAACAACAGCCATCAGAAACAGATATTTGCTGGCCGGAGTGGCCGAGCGGTTCTAGGCGCTACATTCTAGAACCGCGCGACCGCTACGGTCGCAAGTTCGAAGCCTGCCTCGGGTATGGATGTGTGTCATGTGCTTAGCTTAGTTAGGTGTAAGTGGTTCTACGATCTAGGGGACAGATGACCTCAGAAGCTAAGTCCCACAGTGCTCAGAGCCATTTGAACCATTTTTGAACAGATATTTGAAGGCGTTAGCAAAACAGATTCAGACAATAACATGTAAACTCGTCAGTGTAAGTTTACAACATTCGGCATCCGGAACCCGGAATTTCTGTTGCACGTAAAGGTAGCAGCGGTGATGGTTATGGAGTCGGCTGTTTCGCGTAATTCCACACAGACTCAAACTACTTATTGTTTGACAGTTATCAGCGGTAGTTCTGTTTTCGTCAGGAGTTTTTGATAGATCTGGATATAAAAATATTCACTAGTTATCGTATTTCTGGGCACGCCAGCAATATCAAAAATACAAAGAAGACGATAATTTTTCAAAATCTACTCCCGTCTGCTGAATGTGTGGGATTAAGTCATCCAAGTTGATAGTAATAAGATCTGTAGGATACAAGCAGATTTCGTTTTCTAAGAGGATGGAGAATTATTTAATAAAAATGGAAAAGAATGCTGTAAGCCAAACTTTTGGAAGATCTGTTTGGGTTCTGTACAATTGTAGGAACATTTGAGGCTACTATGACCCTTCGACTTATTTTAGAAGAAGAATGAAGGAAGGCAAACGCTTCGTTCAGAGCATTACTCGATTTAGACAAAGTCTCTTGTTTCATGAAGTTCCGATGGGTGGCGGCGTGTGCGTAGCCTTCAAAATGGCGTCTGTAATGGAGGTGTGCTCTAAGCAGACAGCTGTCATTGAGTTTCTTTTGGCGGAAACCCGGAGCACAGCAGATATTCACAGGCGTTTTCATAATGCCTACGGAGACCTGGCACTGAGTTCAAATGGTTTAAATGGCTCTAAGCACTATGGGACTTAACATCTGAGGTCATCAGTCCCCTTGAATTACTACTACATAAACATAACTAACCTAAGGACATCACACACATCCATGCCCGAGGCAGCATTCGAACCTGCGGCTGTAGCAGCACCGCGATTCCGGACTGAAGCGCCTAGAACATCTGAGGTCATCAGTCCCCTTCAATTACTACTACATAAACCTAACTAACCTAAGGACATCACACACATCCATGCCCGAGGCAGCATTCGAACCTGCGGCTGTAGCAGCACCGCGATTCCGGACTGAAGCGCCTCGAACCGCTCGGTCACATCGGCCGGCTGGCAGTGAGTAAAAGCGCGTTGAGTCGTTGGGCGAGGCGCCTGTCATCGTCGCAACAAGGACGTGCACACCTGTTCGATTTCCCGCGGGCCTGCCAGCTGCACACAGCTGTGACTCCTGCAATGTTGGAACGTTCGGACACTCTCACTGGTGGTGATCCACAGATCCCAGTCGTAAACCTCGCTGCACAACTGTGTCTCTGTTGGTAGTGCTGACTCATCCATACACCAGTTTGGGTACTGAAAGATGTGTGCCCCATGTGTGTTCAAAAAATAGTTCAAATGGCTCTGAGCACTATGGGACTTGACATCTGAGGTCATCTTAGAACAACTTAAACCTAACTAACCTAAGGACATCACACACATCCATGCCCGAGGCAGGATTCAAACCTGCGACCGTAGCGGTAGCGCAGTTCTAGACTGTAGCGCCTAGAACCGCTCGGTCACCCCTGCCAGCCCATGTGTGTTCTTCGCCGCCGAACAGAAGAACATAAAGAGAGACGAAGGACCATCTGACCGGAATTGCTTGCACGTTACGAAGCTCATCACATAAGTTTTTGTCTAACATCATCACAGCCGATGAAGCAAGGTCCATCAGAATCGGAAACAAAACGGAAATCAGTGGCGTGGCGCCAAACCATGTGGCTCCGAATATAAAGCTCATAGCCACCCTCTGAGCCTCTGGTGACGGTCTTTTGTGACTGTGGAGGAGTCATTCTGTTTGATGTCCTTCCTCACGGAGCATCAGTCAATTCTGCAGTGTATTGTGCTACCGTTAGGAAATTGAAGAAACGATTTCAGTGCGTCTTCGTACCCGTGAGACTTCACAGGTCTTCGTACCCGAGAAGAGCTCACAAAACTTCATCGGACTTTTTTTCCTCATCCACCCTAAAGCGCAGATCTCGCACCTATCGTCTTCCACCTGTTCGCTCAATGCAGCATGCACGCGGCAGGAAGCTGTACGTGGATGATGGGGAGGTTGCTGATACAGCAACGTGTTTGTCCCGACCTCGACCAGTGGAGTGGTGCCATGCAGGCATGCGAGCCCTTCCAGTAAGATAGTATAAGGCCTTCGCACTGAACGTAGATTATGTTGGAAAATACAGTTTTGTAGCCAAAAGAGTGACGAATAATACAATGTATTGGAATCCTATATAAAGTCAACGTGCTTCCAGGAAAAAATATGTTGGATTACTTGTTGAATGTCCCTCGTAGATACATGCACATTTATAATATGTTCAAATTTTCCAGGTCTCGAAAATTTTGGGCTAACACGGCAGATATTGGACAATAGAGAAATGCGTGTAACTATTGCTTTTCCTTCCAATTAGAGTGTCGATGCTGGAAGATGACAAAGTTGTTGCAAAACAATAAATCAATTATCGACATTTATCAAAATAAGAAGAACTTTGACTATAGCCAAATGATTTTATTAATATTGAAAAATTCATTCCAGCTTTAAACTTGCACTTTTGGTAGTTTTCAGTTTGCATATTATTCACAAAATTTTGACTGGATCTTGTGTTAATGATGTTGCTGTGGTGGTGTACCGGGAAACAATCTGTGGAGATATGTATTTGAATGATCATATAGGCTCCAATGAAGGTAAGGGAGATGGTAGGCTTGGGTTCATCGCCAGCATACTGGAAAAATGCAGTCGTCCTGCAAAGGAGACTGCTTAAAAATCACTTGTGAGTTCCACCTTACAATAATTCTCATAGGCGTATCATCTATACAAAAAAAGTAATAGTTATTGAACGTATACTGAGAAGGACGGCACGAATGATCACAGGTGTGTTTGACTTACAGGTGAGGACACGGAAATGCTGAAGAACCTGAGTTTGCAGAGCACTGAAACAGAAACCGATTAAACAGCGAAAGCCTATTTAGTAAGTTTCAAGAAGCATTATTAAGTGAAGAATCACAAGATATTCTTCATCCTCCTATGTATCGCTTCTGTAGGGACCCCAAAGGCAAGATTAAATTAATTAAAACACACCCAGGGGCGTTTAAGCTCTCCACAGGAAGGGAATAAGTGGTACCATACTAAGATCCCTGTGCCATACGTGCACTTCACTGGTATGCAGAGCATGGATGTGGCTGTTGTTGTAGCTAGGATTCCTGCCTACTCGGTTCGCTAGACAAACAATCAAACAAATTGTATTGATGAGTTTTATTACGGTAAGATATTTACAAATACTTATCTTTGGCAACCACAGAGATGTGTCGCAAGCAAAGGGAGACATACGAAATAATCAGTGTTTGCAGTGACTGCTGATCTCTGGCTGATGAAAGTGTTTCCTGAACTGCTATCGAAGTGGCTAACGTTGACGCTGCTATCCAAGTCTCTAACATAGAAGCTGCTATCCAGGTGGGCTGCTACCAGTCGCGCACGCCGCTTATGTCCTCTCCACATAGGGGGCCGCTGTTGTCGCGTTGTCGTCCTGGAGAGGTGTCGGTCAGCATACGATTGGCTGACTTCTTCTCACAACCATCTCTTCCCTGTCGTTCCCTACTGGCGTACCGGAGCTCATCTTTACGCCATAACAGCTGTTGAGGTAGAAATCTTGTAGTTACGGAAAGTACGTGAGAGTCTCACTAAACATGTTGCAATTACAGCAACACTGCTATTGTATCTTACACACATTGCGAACTTTCAGCACGACATGATATAATGTGGCTGCAAATAAAATATAATATCAGAACTACCTGGAGATGACAGTTAATGTGGAGAAATCTGCAGTACTCTATTAATTATATCATTTGCCATTGTTACAGAGATCAGTGTGTTTTCGATGTTATCGTCACTGTAGAGGTAACACAAAAATATCGGCCTTCAGAAACGGGAAGTTTAGTCTGAACTGTACAGAGTTTCTTTAGGCATGTTAGAAATGGGTTTGGTCCCCCCCCCCCCTCCCTCCCTTTCTCCATTTTATAGAAGTGGTTCACCTCTCTGTAGAAGGGACTCCAGACTTTAGTATGGAGTCCGAGTGTGTCGCATCTTTTTACGTAACCTTTATAAAACTGTGCAGTAGTGAAAGTTATGTTAACCGCCAGGCGTAATCCTGGGGCGAAACCAATGTCAACACCTGAGCCTTTGGATATGTAATCTACGTTTTGTCCTCAGAATCGTCATAAAATATCGGTAGCTACTCGTTTGGCTTGACGCTTAATATGCTTGTGCTGAGATCCGAATGTTACACTGAAGTCGATCCATTGTCTGTTCTATAAACACATGGATGCGCCCAATCTAAAGCAAGAAGGCTGTACGAAAATTCCTGGGACTCTACCTATAAGCATGTCTTGAAATGTTAGCACACTAATACTCATTTTCATTATTAACGTCTTCAAGCAAGTCTTGACGAAAAGTGAAAACTCAATAAATAAGCAACTACGCCACGACTAAGAGCTTATTTACTACTACTAACCGCACCCAAGATTCCTTAAAGAATCGAAGTTACATGTATAAAACAACTCCATCCTACTGAATACTTTAAAAATCAAATTATGTGTTAATTATTTGATGTTAAGCACGTACAACCTTTATTGTTGAAGACGTAAAACCGTAAATCTGTTGTTTTTATTAGTTTCGGTCTATCCTAGTATATGTTGTTGTTGTTGTCTTCAGTCCTGAGACTGGTCTGATGCAGCTCTCCATGCTACTCTATCCTGTGCAAGGTTCTTCATCTCCCAGTACCTACAGCAACCTACATCCTTCTGAATCTGATTAGTGTATTCATCTCTTGGCCTGCCTCTACGATTTTTACCCTCCACGCTGCCCTCCAATACTAAATTGGTGATCCCTTGAGGCCTCAGAACATGTCCTACCAACCTATCCCTTCTTCTGGTCAAGTTGTGCCACAAACTTCTCTTCTCCCCAATCCTATTCAATACTTCCTCATTAGTTATGTGATCTACCCATCTAATCTTCAGCATTCTTCTGCAGCACCACATTTCGAAAGCTTCTATTCTCTTCTTGTCTAAACTATTTATCGTCCATGTTTCACTTCCATACATGGCTACACTCCATACGAATACTTTCAGAAATGACTTCCTGACACTTAAATCAATACTGGATGTTAACAAATTTCTCTTCTTCAGAAACGCTTTCCTTGCCATTGCCAGTCTACATTTTATATCCTCTCTACTTCGACCATCATCAGTTATTTTGCTCCCCAAATATCAAAACTCCTTTACTACTTTAAGTGTCTCATTTCCTAATCTAATTCCCTCAGCATCACCCGACTTAATTCTACCACATTCCATTATCCTCGTTTTGCTTTTGTTGATGTTCATCTTATATACTCCTCTCAAGACACTGTCCATTCCATTCAACTGCTCTTCCAAGTCCTTTGCTGCCTCTGACAGAATTACAATGTCATCGGCGAACCTCAAAGTTTTTATTTCTTCTCCAAGGATTTTAATACCTACTCCGAATTTTTCTTTTGTTTCCTTTACTGCTTGCTCAATATACAGATTGAATAACATCGGGGAGAGGCTACAACCCTGTCTTACTCCCTTCCCAACCACTGCTTCCCTTTCTTTCCCATCGACTCTTATAACTGCTATCTGGTTTCTGTACAAATTGTAAATAGACTTTCGCTTCCTGTATTTTACCCCTGCCACCTTTACAATTTGAAAGAGAGTATTCCAGTCAACATTGTCAAAAGCTTTCTGTAAGTCTACAAATGCTAGAAACGTTGGTTTGCCTTTCCTTAATCTTTCTTCGAAGATAAGTCGTAAGGTCAGTATTGCCTCACGTGTTCCAGTATTTCTACGAAATCCAAACCGATCTTCCCCGAGGTCGGCTTCTACTAGTTTTTCCATTCGTCTGTAAAGAATTCGTGTTAGTATTTTGCAGCTGTGGCTTATTAAAGTGATTGTTCGGTAATTTTCACATCTGTCAACACCTGCTTTCATTGGGATTGGAATTATTATATTCTTCTTGAAATCTGAGGGTATTTCGCGTGTTTCATACATCTTCCTCACCAGATGGTAGAGTTTTGTCAGGACTGGCTCTCCCAAGGCCGTCAGTAGTTCTAATGGAATGTTGTCTACTCCGGGGGCCTTGTTTCGACTCAGGTCTTTCAGTGCTCTGTCAAAATCTTCACGCAGTATCGTATCTCCCATTTGATCTTCATCTACATCCTCTTCGATTTCCATAATATTGTCCTCAAGTACATCGCCCTTGTATAGATCCTCTATATACTCCTTCCACCTTTCTGCTTTCCCTTCTTTGCTTAGAACTGGGTTTCCATCTGAGCTCTTGATGTTCATACAAGTGGTGCTCTTGTTTCCAAAGGTCTCTTTAATTTTCCTGTAGGCAGTATCTATCTTACCTCTAGTGAGATAAGCCTCTACATCCTTACATTTGTCCTCTAGCCATCCCTGCTTAGCCGTTTTGCACTTCCTGTCGATCTCATTTTTGAGACGTTTGTATTCCTTTTTGCCTGCTTCATTTATAGCATTTTTATATTTTCTCCTTTCATCAGTTAAATTCAGTATTTCTTATGTTACCCAAGGATTTCTACTAGCCCTCGTCTTTTTACCTACTTGACCCTCTGCTGCCGTCACTACTTCATCCCTCAAAGCTACCCATTCTTCTTCTACTGTATTTCTTTCCCCCATTGCTGTCAATTGTTCCCTTATGCTCTCCCTGAAACTCTGTACAACCTCTGGTTCTTTCAGTTTATCCAGGTCCCATCTCCTTAAATTCCCACCTTTTTGCAGTTTCTTCAGTTTTAATCTACAGGTCATAACCAATAGATTGTGGTCAGAGTCCACATCTGCCCCTGGAAATGTCTTACAATTTAAAACCTGGTTCCTAAATCTCTGTCTTACCATTATATAATCTGTCTGATACCTTTTAGTATCTCCAGGATTCTTCCATGTATACCTTCTTTCATGATTCTTATACCAAGTGTTAGCTATGATTAAGTTGTGCTCTGTGCAAAATTCTACCAGGCGGCTTCCTCTTTCAATTCTTAGCCCCAATCCTTATCCACCTACTACGTTTCCTTCTCTCCCTTTTCCTACACTCGAATTGCAGTCACCCATCGGATAGGCTAATGAAAAAATCACCACAAAAAATATTATCATTATCAAACTCTGGGTAAATTGAATTCCGTTGTTAAGAAAAACTACTTATCAACCCATCTCAATGTTTATGATGCCGTATCTCCAGATCTATGTGTCGAAAAAAGTATAATTTTGTGAGTACGTTCAATGGTATATGTGGGTAATATCTGCAAAATGTTCTGCGATTGGAGTTACGGTTAGTTAGTCGTAAAGAAGTAATCAATTAAAACCCATGCCTGATTTTGTAATTTTACTACATGAGCAGCGAAAATGAGGGGTGTCACCGAGAAAGAGTAAGTCATGGGTAAAATTTTTGGCATTGCGCTATGTGCTCATATTCTCAGACACGCTGGGTAATTTGCAAGCCATGAGGTACTCTGACTTATGACATACACATCGTGTTTATAATGAAACTTCCCCTACTTGAGAGGACCAATATGAAAAATAAGTGATTCGAACCGATTACTTACCAGTCGAGTGCATTTCGAGAGCCGTGGGTTATCGACCTCGGATACAGAGGCATTTTGCTACTATTGTCTCGAAACATAGCATTCAAATTTTGATGAAGACAGTGTGTTAGTGCAAGTATATTCTAAAAATTTCTAATTGTAGAATATTATTGGATGATGGAGGTAGGGTGACTATTAAGCTTTCAAAACGTCTCCAATCTTTACATTAGCCTGTGGCCCTATAGGATCCCATTTAGAAACCACAGACAAGTTAAAACTAACGTTTAACATACTATAGGCTTAATGACTGTCTTACTGTTCGAAATCATAACTCATATATCATCATGTAATCAGTAATTTAAACTACATGATCACTCGTAACTTCATCAGATCATTCTAATTTTGAATATAGTAGCGTATAATGAAAGTTTAACGCTTCCTATTAAAATTACCCGCTGTTTAAACTCATTTTTCCTCTCACAAGGTATGCCAAGCTTAACACTGAAACGACGGCTTCAAAAGCAATTGTTCAGAATGTAGTCTGCCACTTTAGTCACATATCCACGCACGGGGATGCCAAGTGTAGCGCTGTCACAGCAGATAGCGGAATTAATGTTCGAAATATCGTGTGCCACAATATATACACAGGGACGCACAACGATGCTATGTGTGATTTGCAGATGAAAGCGTAATGTGTTCGCTCCCTACTTCTCGAAACTCTGCATCATATCGCAATGGACTGCCCTACGAGGAGATTCCCTGGCACAATGCAGGAGCTGCACCTCTTGGAGGGACATGCTTCTGACTGGCTGAGGGACTTGGACATACAACCATGAGTCTGGTCTACTCTTCTCCTTCTGAAAAACCTATTACTAGATACTATTACTATAATATCTATGTATTTTTGTGTATTTTGTGTTTTACTTCCTTTTTTAGATCTAATAATTGTTTGTTGCCTGTAACATTGACCATTCATTGTTTTTATACGTTGTTTGTGTTACTACTTACTTACTGCTGTATTCTATTAGCCATACGAAATATATATATTCTCGAAACCAACTTGTAGACAGCTTGCGTACCTCGCATTTCGTAGATGTCGCTTAAACTAGTTTCTTTTCCAACGTTCTCGAGCTCTAACGCTTATGTCACAAACCGTACACAATAATATGACAAGTGGGTAGGTTTAAATGCTAAGCATAATACGAATCATAAAATGTTAGGATGCCAACTAATTTTGTTTTATTTCACCAACAGTAAAATTAGTAAAACGATTTCTAGAGCCAGTCTACAGTTAATATTCATTAGTTCCCGAGCAGCGCAGAAGTCACAAAAATGCTTCATACTATCTTAGAATCAACATGAGGCCACACAAATGTTTTCCGATGATGATGATGATTATGATGTTTGGTTTGTTGGGCGCTCAAATGCGCGGTTATCAGCGCCCGTACCAATTCCCAACCTTTGCTCAGTCAAATTTCGCCACTTTCATGAATGATGATGAAATGATGGTGACAACACAAACGCCGTCATCTCAAGGCAGGTGAAAACCCCCGACCCCGCCGGGAATCGACGACGGGACCCCGTTATCGGGAAGCGAGAACGCAACCGGAATGTTTTCCGAGGGCCGGCCGGGGTGGCCGAGCGGTTCTAGGCGCTACAGTCTGGAACCGCGAGACCGCTACGGTCGCAGGTTCGAATCCTGCCTCGGGCATGGATGTGTGTGCTGTCCTTAGGTTAGTTAGGTTTAAGTAGTTCTAAGTTCTAGGGGCTGATGACCTCAGATGTTAAGTCCCATAGTGCTCAGAGCCATTTGAACCGTAGTTGAGTATCCACTTAATTGTTGGAGCTAATGTGGAGGTAAATGATAAAAATATTGCGAGGCCTAGGAGATCCCATGTTTCTAACTACGCCCTTTGAAGATATTTTGTGGAGGGATGGTTGAAACATAGAAACGAACGTAATAAATGTGGTCATGAAAGTGGCATAAACGCCACAGCAGCGGTAGTAATAGTAATTCCAGTACTAATAGGTCATAATAGTTTTATTCATCTGTGGATCACTATTTCAATGATGTTGGCTGTGTCAGGAAATTACAGTTTCACAACACACAAAAAATAATTCATATAGGCATTTTCATACTGACAGTTTTAGTTTCCGACAGGATGGGACAAGTAGTCGGCCGCGACCTTATAGTAAGAACTAGCAGCTCGTCCCAGCTTCGCACGGATGGCACTAAGGAACTACGGCAGGCGTAGCGGTAATAAATTGTATAGATAAGCCTTGCTCCTGAATGTTTATATCTGTTAGTGAAAACCGCATCAGAATCCCTACAGTAATTACTGAGAGTAGCCTTCACATTCATACAGAAAAACACGACGAGGGAGTTTAACACACCATAGTTCAGCCAATTAGTACAAAATATTTATAAGTTGCACACGCAAACCTTTCTCGTGAATCAGTCTATCTGTAAATGAAAACTGTGTCAAAATTCTGAGAGTGACTGGTAAGGTCTGGGATTGATAAGCAAGGTACATGGGCTGCTGGAGTGCAATCCTGACCCATTTGAGGATACAAAAATTTATTTTCACCACCTTAATTAAAACACAGCACTGATAACAGCACATTGATTATTTGGTATTTGGAAAGGGCGGTGATGTACACCGATTATTCAGTTGTATAAAAGGAATGAGAATAATTCAAAAAATTTTAAAAGAAAAACAGCCTTATGGCCTCAACTTTAATAAAGAAATTACTTTACGCAAATATAACCTTAACATAACTACAGATCTGAGCTCAGTAGTCAATTATCAGGTTTTGTGTATATGAAATATAACAATTTGTAAAAGCTATTAGGTTTCAAAGCCGGCCGCGGTGGCCGTACGGTTCTAGGCGCTGCAGTCCGGAACCGCTGGACTGCTACGGTCGCAGGTTCGAATCCTGCCTCGGGCATGGATGTGTGTGATGTCCGTAGGTTAGTTAGTTAAGTAGTTCTAAGTTCTAGGGGACTGATGACCTAAGATGTTAAGTCCCATAGTGCTCAGAGCCTGTTAGGTTTCAAAAAATACTCGGATAGCAAGATCTCATGAATACGTGAACTAACTATTATGGAAAAGCATTCGGAAATATGATGTTATGATAGCCTGAAAGATCTACACAGCAATCAGCACATTCTCGACGTTTGGCGATCACATCGGCGTCTGAATTCAGTGCTCGAGAGCTCGAGTGACAATAACAGGCAGGAGGGCCTGCGCACATCAATAAAGGCTTCTAGAAGACACAAACCCAGTATTAATACACAGTTCACTAAAATACTAAAACCAACAGCCAAGCACTGGGTAGCGCCAAATGAAGTAAGAGATGTTAAATGTTATAGTGTGACATCCGCAGTTACAATTAAAGCAGTATTTCATTACACAATCTCCAATGACGTGAAATTTCACTTGATAGATTTATAAACCACGACTAGTTCAAGGAGATAATGACCAGACAATCCGCACACAACCTTAAACACCAAAGCATCGTTTGACGGCGCGCAATTGTTACTGTTATAGTTGCCTGGTTGGAGATTGTCTCTTAGGAAGGCTTCTAGTGACACTTTATCCGCTTTTTTAAATAAAATTATTTTGCGTTTGTTTCTGGTGGATTTGGAAGAAACGGTATTGAGCCTAGCTACAACGACCTTGTGATCACTAATCCCTGTATCAGTCATGATGCTCTCTATCAACTCTGGATTGTTTGTGGCTAAGAGGTCAAGTGCATTTTCACAACCATTTACAATCCATGGCTTCTTGTCGTCTCCACCACACTGGGTCTACCATCAGCTCTTACCAACTGAAACCGGGACCCATGTGACCAGACCACGGTTTTGCAGTCGTCTAGAGTCCAACCGATATGGTCACGAGTCCAGAAGATGCGCTGCCGGAAATGTTGTGTTCTTAGCAAAGGCACTTAAGTCGGTCGTCTGATGCCGTGGTCATTAACTAGAATTTTGCAGCACTGTCCTAACGGATAAGTCCGCCGTACGTCCCACATCGATTTCTGCGGTTATTTCACCTACTCTTGCTTGTATGTTAGCACTGACAATTCTTCGCAAACGCCGCTGCTCTCGGTGGTTAAATGAAGGCCATGGCGAGAGATAACGCCAGAAACGTGGTATTCCTGGGACACTGTCGACACTGTGGTCTCGGAGTACTGAATTCCCTTCCAATTTGCCGAAATGGAACGTCCCTTGCATCTAGCTCCCACTACCATTCCGTGTTCAAAGTCTGCTGATTCCTACTGTGCCGCCACAGTCACGTCGGACACCTTTTCACGTGATGTGCAAATGACAGCTCCGCCAGTGCACTAGCATTTTGTGGTGTACGTAATAATACTGCCTCTGTATATGTGCATATCCCACGAATTTTGTCACCTCACTGTATAATAATGAACAAAACTGGTGCTACACTGTTCAACCATTTCCAACACTAATCGCTGCACACTCCCCACACTCTGCGCTCTATGTAGTCAGTCAGGTGACAGAAGGATCATGGCTTGAGACCTCTGGTTTCAATTTCGTGTACCGAAACGTAATCATTTGCTTGCCTCAAAAACTGAAAATCCATCCATAACGCGTGAGCTCGGAACAATTGATAAAGCGGCGGAAAGAAATGGTTACATCGTTGTTTCGGGATTCGTACCTAGTGTTGCTCCTACGAAAATGGACACTGCAGTAAATGTCCGGCAGCACAGAGACATGAATCGCTCCACAAGGGACGAAATTACAGACCTGACTACGTGATATTTGCCAGACGCTCGGGAAACGTGAGATGTACGCTGCGGCACTGCTCGTTCACATCCAACGGCTCGCCACCAAATATTAGGTAGCTGCGTCAGCCTGCGATGTCACAGGACGGTTCAACATGCCAACCACACTCATTAGCAAAGTGTAATGGATATGGAGAGAGCAGTAATGATTAGAAATGCGGCGAGCAGCAGGCGACCGTGACTGCGTTATGCGATGACGTCCACGTCATTACGTCATATAGGTGGTGTATCATTCACAGCGGAGAGCAGCTGAAATATATGCTCTCTGCAGTCTGCATTGACGAAACGCCATCACCATTGTTGTTGCTGTTGTAGTAGCTGGATTCTGTTTCTTTCCGCATTATCTGTGATGAGTCTTCATATGTTTGGAGAAATAAAGGTTAAGTAAATCTTCTGCTTGCTGAGGTACTTGTTCGCTAATCGTTTCTGCTCCTGTCCAGCTTTCCTACGACGGCACTTTCCGCATCACTCTGTAGTCCACCTCTCCTTACTGTTGTTGCTCAAAATTGTGCACAGCATTATGTGAACAACCTTGTAAACAAAGGCTGTCTTTGAATACGGCGCTGTGCACAGCATAGTCGTTATGTAGATGTGAAGGAAAGTGCACGAGATGGGTTCCAGAGAAATGTAGGAACACGAGAGGCAATACTGAGCCTTCGACATCTCAGGACATAGATTAACGAAAGGAAAACCTGTTATTCAATCTGTATATTGAGCAAGCAGTAAAGGAAGCAAAAGAAGCGTTTGGAGTAGGAATTAAGGTCCAGGGAGAAGAAATAAAAACTTATAGGTTTGCCGATGACATTGCAATTTTGGCAGAGACAGCAAAAAACTTGGAAGAGCAGTTGAATGGAATGGACAGTATCTTGAAAGAAGAGAAATTTATTAACATCGAGTATAGATTTAACCGTCATGAAGTCCTTTCTGAAAGTATTTGTATGGAATGTAGCCATGAATGGAAGTGAAACATGGACGATAAATAGTTTTGAAAAGAAGAGAATAGAAGCTTTTGAAATATGGTTTACGTAAGAATGCTGAAGATTAGATGAGTAACTTACATAACTAATGAAGAGATACTGAACAGAAATGGGGAGAAGAGGAATTTGTGGTACAAACTGACTAGAAGAAGAAATCGGTTGGTAGGACACATTGTAATGTATCAAGGGATCACCAGTTTAGTACTGTAGGGAAGCGTGGAGGGTAAATATCGTAGATATGAATACAGTAAGGGGATTCAGAGGGATGTAGGTTGCAGCAGTTACTCAGAGATGAAGAGGCTTGCACAGGATAGAGTAGCATGGAGAGATGCATCAAACAAGTATTCTTACCGAGACCACAACAACATCAACAAGTTTCAAATTCATTTGCAATAATATTCTTTTCATAAAGTTAAACGGATGTAGATTGAGAACTATATCGATATCTAGAGATTTACTGCTTATTTTCGTAGCAAAGAACAAGTAGCGGTCACGTAATCCAGATCCATATTATTATTTGTAGAACAGCGTTTTTAGTCACCAAAATTCAGGAGAATACAAAAACAGCGAATTATCTTTCGTAATAAGGGAAAGAAAGTTGCACAGCCGTAATACGGACTCAGTACTGCAATCTTAACTCCACCTTAAATACTGGATAAAACTTGTGAAACTCTTCCCTAGCTAAGTCAGGCAAGTTGGCTTCTCTGTATTCCAACTCTGAGTAGTCCCAGAGCACTGGTTACTTTCGCAGACATATTGCACAATAAATACACAAATTCACAGTAGGAGAGCTGTTCAACATAGAGTACGTGGTTTGTGGTGCAGTATAGTGAGCATTCGCGATGCGATATACGCGGCGAAGCAGTGTGTGCAGGCATAGCTGGAGATACACACGGCTGGACGCAACGCCTGCTACGTCAGTCTGAAATGCCCCACTTGATTACATTACGAGATACGTCTGCGGCGACTTCCGTAGACGCAGCTCGAGACACTCTACGCCTGCATGAAATGACCTTTAGCCTGTGAGCAAACGCCCATATGCACCCCGCGGTCGTTATGCTTTCGATACCGCGTACTCGGTTAGATCAGCACTATCAGTTGGGTAGGGACTCGGTTAGTTATCAGCCTGCGTATTGATGGACTTTAGAGGTGGACACGAGATTGATGGGCCCGTGAGTGAGGCGGAGAGTGATCTGGCTACTGAAAAACATCCTATTCGCGGATTTTCGCTGATTGATTGTATAACCACACACAGTTAGTGTCATTTAATTAGTAAAATGCGGCTACAGTTCGAATAAAATCCTTATGGGTACCAGGTCGCGTAATTTTGGAACTAAAACAATCTGTGACAACCAAAGTTCTGACCGTTTTCGCAGTGGACATCATCAGAGCGACTCATTTGCTGCTTTTTGGGTAGTCTTCCCTGTATATCGCTCTGTTCCGACGTCATTATACTGGGAAGTCATGGTACAGATCCAAATCAAGATTCCCGTGTGGACCGCTGTAAAAATGGCTGTCTTGAAGAGCGCGCCGCAGCGCGTAGTGTGAAGCAGTCACCCTCCGTTTCTGGCGGTGACGCCGCAGTGGCAATCGCAGCTTTGGTGTCTCTCTCTGTTGGGAAAGGGGAAAGGTTGCCTGTTCACGTGCATTCAAGAGGCTCTATGAGCTCGCCAGTGGGTCAGTCTGGGTCAGTCTCTCGTCCCCAGCTTGCTAGTCTGTCTCTCGTCCGCATTTGTTAGGCAGTTAGTGTCTGTCTGTCGTTGGCAGTGCTAGTATGTCTGTCGTTCGGGTCAAACTTTAACGCCGGCAAAATGAGAGTCTTTCCACTCCGCCAGTAAGAGAACTCAGCTAGTGGTCGCCCAGTCGGGGCTTAGTTCCTGTAACTGAGTCTGCGCGTTAGATCGCCAGTCTGCTCGAGTTTGCTCAGACAATGGTCATTGGCGGTTGGATCGATAGGTTGGTCGGTCGCGCCCTGAGGGACAAGATGACTTGTCCGTCTTGATCGTCGGCGCATGTGAGGTCGCCACGTGAGTCCAGTGGGCCGCGGCGTATAGCGAGGCGTAGTGACTTCGCGGTCGACACGAGAGCAACAGGAGTCAACCCACGACATCAGTCTGGCCGGTGCGAGCTGCGACGCCGTGAGACGGGAGATCGGCACGCCTTCCTGCGTCCCTTGAAGAGGCTGGCAGCGGACGGGTCGGGAGAGCGATTTGGGGATGCTGCGCCAGGTCTTCTCGAGAAATCGCAGATTATTAGAAGTTAAGTGATTGGTGATGTGTTGTTTGATTTACTCTTGTTAAATTCTACTTGTTATCTTGGTGAGGTCACCAGCCGTTTTGCTTTGGGGTCGTCCCACCATTCTTCTCCGTCTGCCCACCCGCGGGAAGGTGGTTGTTTATAAATTGGGTGGTCCGTTTTTCCCTTGTGGAGTAGGGTCGGGTTAGAGCAACCTGCGGTTCGGGTTGTTCGGTAATCTCCCTATCAATCTACCATACGTTAGTAGCTGCTTCCTTCATGTTTGTCGGATTTGGTGTGTTAACGAATTTATTGCTTGGAATTTAACGGCCTAATACCTCAAATATGTTTTAATCTTTGTAAACTTTGATATTATTGCCTATGATCTTGAGAGGCAATATCTATGTACTGTAGAGCATCTTAACTATTGTTTGGCCAACCTTGTAGGATTTTATATATGATTGTCATTCATGGGCTCTTATTTAAGTGATCATTTTAGTATGTAAAGTTGCCACTCTTTCACCGTAAGACTTTTCGTATAAGTTAAAATGAAGTGGCACCTTTGGTGGCAAGGTTTATATTTTAATTGTTAGTGTTTTGTACCATTTCCATCCCTCCTACGGGGGTGCATAGTTTGTGTGCTTGTGTAAATTGTTAAAACTCTTAGTATAAAGTTATCTGGTGTGTTGCAGATTTGCACCAGCGTAGTCTTTCAGAGGCTGTTGTGAGCGGTCGTAACTACGGCCGTGTCAAAAGGGAGCGGCAAGGTTCTCTGCCCGAAAGCTCATACAGTCAAAATTTGTTTCTTTCTGCCTTGAATAAATTGTAACTTTGATATTTAGAGGCTGCTTTCTGATTATAATTTTAAATCTGTTTCTTAAAAAAATGCTTTTAGGCACTATTAAAGAGAATAAAATTCCCATTTGTTAAAAGGAATTTGGTTATTATTTCGTCAGTTACTCCCTGGCAACTATTTCCATGCTTACATAGTGTGATTAAATGTGTTAATGTTCTTGATGAATCGCTAATAAATAAAATAAATTCTTAAGAATATTCTTTGAAAATTAATCACAGTTGGCTGTGGAGGAGGGGATTTACAAAGGTTGTATAGACAATCCCTTCCACTCTCAATGACAAATGCCACCAAAAAGGTTTTCCTCCTTCAGCCAAGAACTTGACTGAAGGACTATTACTTAGAACTGACTGAGCGTTCAACGAAGTCTGTAAGAAGGTGTGAGCACCATTTCATTCACTACTATTTTCTCTCGAGCTTAATTAGAAACTTCTAGAATCAGTAATACTCTATGTACTTGATTATGGCGATCGTCTTCTTCAGGTTCTTTCGTATGAGAACTCACGCGGACTAGAAGTAGCGCTGAATGATTATGCGGAATACATTTGTACAGTCTGCAATTTCGGCCATATATGCAAATAATTGTGGTGGCTACTTCTCGATGTGTGGTGGAGACTAACGCAACCTGTGTTTGCTCTGTCGTCTTGTCAATCATTTCACTGTGTGTTGTTTACTCTCACACTACTCTCTGAACAGCACAGCGCAAAAAAATCACGGTCAGCATAATAAAAACCACAGACATCGTCTCAAAATCATTTTTTATATCAGGAACCCGACATCGCAATGACCTTACTCAACTTATCGAAGAAATTAAATAGCCTACAAACTTCAAAAGACAGTTAATGGCTGACTTTCAGTCACATTAGCTATCTGTTTCATATACAGGGTGGTTATGATTAAAATTTCGCGACTTGAGCCAGCGTAGACGGAAAACTATTCACTGCATGGTTACCCATCCTTACTGGGAGGATGTTCAGCCTGTGCGCTGCGGGACTTGTTAGTAGCGCTTATGTCTCGACTCGCCGTTAGACGCTGCTACTACTACCACGACTGAGGGTGAATCGCGAGCATCAGCGTGGGTTTGGCGGGGTAGGCAGGGCTTTACTCGTAAAACCGTTTTATGAAAACAAGAGCTACAGTGCTCTTCTCGAGTGTCGACGGATCAAAGAAATATGGGGAGGTCCCCTTTCCGCACTGAACTACGCGAAAGAACTTGCCCCCTTCTAACAGCCGCGCACCGCAAGTCTCTAGAGGAACGGAAGGGTCCAAATGATTGGAAAAGAGCACAGGTAGTCCCAGTTTTCAAGAAGGGTCATCGAGCAGATGCGCAAAACTATAGGCCTATATCTCTGACATCTATCTGTTGTAGAATTTTAGAAAAGTTTTTTACTCGCGTATCATGTCATTTCTGGAAACCCGGAATCTACTCTGTAGGAATCAACATGGATTCCGGAAACAGCGATCGTGTGAGACCCACCTCTTTTTATTTTTTCATGAGACCCAGAAAATGTTAGATACAGGCTCCCAGGTAGATGCCATTTTCCTCGTCTTCCGGAAGGCTTTCGTTACAGTTACGTACTGTCCCTGATAAACAAAGTAAGGGCCTACGGAATATCAGACCAGCTGTGTGGCTGGATTGAAGAGTTTTTAGCAAACAGAATACAGCATGTTGTTCTCAATGGGGAGACGTCTACAGACGTTAAAGTAACCTCTGGCGTGCCACACGAGAGTGTTATGGGACCATTGCTTTTCACAATATGTATAAATGATCTAGTAGATAGTGTCGGAAGTTCAATGCGGCTTTTGGCGGATGATGCTGTAGTATACAGAGAAGTTGCAGCATTAGAAATTTGCAGCGAAATACAGGAAGATCTGCAGCGGATAGGCACTTGGTGCAGGGAGTGGCAACTGACCCTTAACGTAGACCAATGTGATGTATTGCGAATACATAGAAAGAAGGATCCTTTATTGTATGATTATATGATAGCGGAACAAACACTGGTAGCAGTTACTTCTGTAAAATATCTGGGAGTAAGCGTACGGAACGATTTGAAGTGGAATGATCATATAAAACTAATTGTTGGTAAGGCGGGTGCCAGGTTGAGATTCATTGGGAGAGTCCTTAGAAAATGTAGTCCATCAACAAAGGAAGTGGCTCACAAAACACTCGTTCGACCTATACTTGAGTATTACTCATCAGTGTGGGATCCGTACCAGGTCGGGTTGACAGAGAGATAAGATCCAAAGAAGAGCGGCGCGTTTCGTCACAGGGTTATTTGGTAAGCGTGATAGCGTTACGGAGATGTTTAGCAAACTCAAGTGGCAGACTCTGCAAGACAGGCGCTCTGCATCGCGGTGTAGCTTGCTGTCCAGGTTTCGAGAGGGTGCGTTTCTGGATGAGGTATCAAATACATTGCTTCCCCCTACTTATACCTGCCGAGGAGATCACGAATGTAAAATTAGAGAGATTCGAGCGCGCACGGGGGCTGTCCGGCAGTCGCTCTTGCCGCGAACCATACGTGACTGGAACAGGAAAGAGAGGTAATGACAGTGGCACGTAAAGTGCCCTCCGCCACACACCGTTGAGTGGCTTGCGGAGTATAAATGTAGATGTAGATGTAGATGAAGTTGAAGAATACGATTCAGAAATTCGAATTAACTGGCGACGGCCAAGTGCGTCACAAAATGCTGAACAACTTACTGTGGCCTTGGCTGAGAACGCTGGTCGCAATGTGCGATCTTCAAACAGCGGACGAGCTGCGCGAGGACAGCTCAGTATACCGTGGTCCACAGTTCGAAAAGCACTGCGAACGATTCTGAAGTGGTATCTCTTGTACGATTCCAGGCTGCCGTCCATTTAGACGGCCGTCACACTGACAACGTCTGTAACCTAGAGCGTAAACATGGTACGCAATTAACAAGTGTTACCCTCTCATGTGGAAATTAAAATGTGTTTCTTCCAATGGCTTATTCGTTATTTCACTTCCGCATGTCCTTACAAATGTTCCCACAAATTTAACTGTCCTGTGATTACTCATGTAGTGAAAGTTTAATTGTAAGCACCCTGTACTTGGTCGCACCTCATTCTTGTAAACATCTCATCACCGTGTACTTTTCCGTCATCTCTGTCAGTCTTCCGTTGAAAGTCTTCCTTCGTAACATCTGATGTTACTGTCATTTTATGTGTTCTCCAGTTTCTGTTGATACTGAACACATCTTCAAACGTGCTAAGCTAATAAATACACTCCTGGAAATTGAAATAAGAACACCGTGAATTCATTGTCCCAGGAAGGGGAAACTTTATTGACACATTCCTGGGGTCAGATACATCACATGATCACACTGACAGAACCACAGGCACATAGACACAGGCAACAGAGCATGCACAATGTCGGCACTAGTACAGTGTATATCCACCTTTCGCAGCAATGCAGGCTGCTATTCTCCCATGGAGACGATCGTAGAGATGCTGGATGTAGTCCTGTGGAACGGCTTGCCATGCCATTTCCACCTGGCGCCTCAGTTGGACCAGCGTTCGTGCTGGACGTGCAGACCGCGTGAGACGACGCTTCATCCAGTCCCAAACATGCTCAATGGGGGACAGATCCGGAGATCTTGCTGGCCAGGGTAGATGACTTACACCTTCTAGAGCACGTTGGGTGGCACGGGATACATGCGGACGTGCATTGTCCTGTTGGAACAGCAAGTTCCCTTGCCTGTCTAGGAATGGTAGAACGATGGGTTCGATGACGGTTTGGATGTACCGTGCACTATTCAGTGTCCCCTCGACGATCACCAGTGGTGTACGGCCAGTGTAGGAGATCGCTCCCCACACCATGATGCCGGGTGTTGGCCCTGTATGCCTCGGTCGTATGCAGTCCTGATTGTGGCGCTCACCTGCACGGCGCCAAACACGCATACGACCATCATTGGCACCAAGGCAGAAGCGACTCTCATCGCTGAAGACGACACGTCTCCATTCGTCCCTCCATTCACGCCTCTCGCGACACCACTGGAGGCGGGCTGCACGATGTTGGGGCGTGAGCGGAAGACGGCCTAACGGTGTGCGGTACCGTAGCCCAGCTGCATGGAGACGGTTGCGAATGGTCCTCGCCGATATCCCAGTAGCAACAGTGTCCCTAATTTGCTGGGAAGTGGCGGTGCGGTCCCCTACGGCACTGCGTAGGATCCTACGGTCTTGGCGTGCACCCGTGCGTCGCTGCGGTCCGGTCCCAGGTCGACGGGGACGTGCACCTTCCGCCGACCACTGGCGACAACATCGATGTACTGTGGAGACCTCACGCCCCACGTGTTGAGCAATTCGACGGTACGTCCACCCGGCCTCCCGCATGCCCACTATACGCCCTCGCTCAAAGTCCGTCAACTGCACATACGGTTCACGTCCACGCTGTCGCGGCATGCTACCAGTGTTAAAGACTGCGATGGAGCTCCGTATGCCACGGCAAACTGGCTGACACTGACGGCGGCGGTGCACAAATGCTGCGCAGCTAGCGCCATTCGACGGCCAACACCGCGGTTCCTGGTGTGTCCGCTGTGCCGTGCGTGTGATCATTGCTTGTACAGCCCTCTGGCAGTGTCCGGAGCAAGTATGGTGGGTCTGACACACCGGTGTCAATGTGTTCTTTTTTCCATTTCCAGGAGTGTATATAATAATATCATAAATATTGTTGTTATCCTCGTTGAATTTATTATTATTAATTTTACTGTTATTAGTACCAGTTATTAATGCTATATATGTCCGCCCCGGTAGCTGAGTGGTATATTCGCTGTTCGGCCGCCGAGCCGGACGGACGTGTGGCGGCAGCGCTAGGAGGGCTGGCGTAAACAGCGGCTGCGTGGCTGTTACGAAGGTCAGCAGAGCGCTTTGTTTACTTTGCATCTTTCAGTGATTTAAAATGACAAAATGTACGAAATTAACTGTGAGAGAAGAGATACAGTTAGATTCACTTTTGATTGGACTTGTAAAAGACCAAAGGCTTTTGAGATCAAAAGGTGGCTTTCAGAAACTGTTAAGATCACAGGAGACGAAATTATTGGTGTTCATCTTTCTTTTGTTCCCAATTCTGTCTTTTTGGAATTGATTAATTCTGATTTGTGCTCCTCGATAGTTGACAAGTGTGGTGGTAAAATGAAATTTAATCATGGAGACGGAACCGTTGGTGACGTTCTCGTTTCCCATGCTGGGCTAGGCATATGAACCCTCGCATGACAATACATCAGGTACGGACAATGAAACCCGACTTGGACAAGGACATGGATACGACATCACCGAGCCACGATTTAACTGGGCGGACGAAAAGGAGGATCAGACAGATGCAATGAGGGCTTTTGAGGAAGAATTTTTTTATTAAAAATTGTCCAAATGGTTCAAATGGCTCTGAGCACTATGGGACTCAACATCTTAGGTCATAAGTCCCCTAGAACTTAGAACTACTTAAACCTAACTAACCTAAGGACATCACACACACCCATGCCCGAGGCAGGATTCGAACCTGCGACCGTAGCAGTCCCGCGTTAAAAATTGTCCCACCGAACTCTAAGAAGAAAGAAAAAAAAGAAAAAAGAAGAAAAACCGTCAATGGAATAAAAGTAAAATAGAATAACACTATATATATCTAAACAGAAGTTATTGTACGCGGCTCCAATACCGTGTCCTCTATTTACTGTCTTGTAGCGTCTCACAGTGGAACATACATATAACGTGACCACCTTAAACATAAACAAAATTCAGAGTCAAGCAAAGGTAGCTGCACTGAAGGACTTTCTGTATCAGTCAGATACAGATATCGCCTTCCTGCAGGAAGTTAATGTCAAAGAATTGTATGTTTCAAGTTACAAAGAGGTGTTAAATGTGGCTCCAAAAAACGCGTGTGGAACAGCCATTCTTGCTAAAGAAGGGCTCGAGATGACAAACGTGCGCCTTTTAGAGTCGGGGAGGGGAATTAGCTGCAAAATTTTTAACACCACTTTTATAAACCTATACGCACCTTCAGGCAACAATGCGAGACGAGAGAGGGCAGCCTTTTTTAAAAGTGACATTTTATTTCTACTCCGAGAAAACTCTGCCGAAATTGTCATTGGTGGAGATTTTAATTGCGTTTTAAATAAAAAGGATCAGCGACCAAATGTTAACTTCTCCCAAGAACTGCAGCCGTTGGTCACCGACATGAAGCGGTTTGACGCGTGGGAAATAAAATATCCGACGCTGGTTCGCTTCACATATATCACTGGTGCTACACAGAGTAGAATCGGCAGAATATATGTCACTCCCACTTTAGACACTAAAGTCAGTAGTGTCGAGGTGATACCAGCCGCCTTCTCTAACCACCTCGGAGTGAGGTGCAGCATCAAATTAACCAGGCAAAAGACATATTGGGGTCGCCCACTATGGAAATTAAATATCAATACACTCTCTGAAAACGTTCTAGCTTTAAAGATGCGAGAATCTTGGCAGTCTGTTTTAAGGATGCGTACTGAATAGAGAACTACTATTGAATGGTGGACAATGGCCTCTAAGAAAAAGATAAGAGCAGCGCTGATATCTTACGCCAAAGGAAGGGCAATGTGGTCAAGACACACAATGGAGTTCTACTACTCTTGCTTAAGAGATCTTTACGACCAACCAATGTCTCAAGACGTCTTTATCAATATTAAAAACGTTAAAGCCAAAATGATAAGTATCAAGAGGGTACACTTGGAGGAATTACAAATCAAATCACACACTAGAACGACGGTGGAGGCAGAAAACACCTTCATCTACCACCTGATACAACACACAAAAAACAGAAGATGAAATTTTATTGCCAGCCTCAGAACGGAAGATAACAGAGTCCTGACAGAACAGAGGGATATCTTAAATGAAGCACACAGATTTTTTTCAGCAGTTATATTCTGGAAATGTTACTGACGACAACTCAGTACAAGAGTTTTTACAGAACTCCGGAATAGAGGCAGTTGTTACAAAGGAGCAGAACAGAGATTTAACGTTAGAAATTACGAATGACGAGGTTTTTGATAAATTCAAATCTTCACCTTCACGGAAGTCTCCCAGCCCAGACGGCCTGCCTGTGGAGTTTTATAGCACCTTTTGGCACCTAATAGGTTCCCAATTCACGGAAGTAGTTAATGACGTCTTGAGGGGAGAGGAAATTCCTGCTGCTTTCAAGGAAAGTGTAACTGTACTACTTCCAAAGGAAAGGAGTACAGACACGAAAGATATTACTAAAACGAGGCCGATCAGTCTAATGAACTCAGATTGCAAGATAGTTGCACGTGTAATTAAAGAACGAATGGGACCGATTTTAGAAAAAGTCATTGGATGCCACCAGACGTGTCTCCCTCGACGTACCATTTTTAAGACTGTATGTGAATATCGAGACATTATTTCTATTTTCTCATCATCGGCAGTGAATGGAGGCATTGCCTTCATTGATTTTGCTAAAGCGTTTGACAGAGTCAACTACGGATATCTGTTCAGAACCTTGAAACACATAGGTTTCAATGATGGCAACTTAGCGGTTTTAATGAACATCGTCAGAGGCATACGAACCAAAATCTCGATCAATGGACAATATACTAATGAAGTATTGATATCTAGTGGAGTTTCTCAGGGAAGTCCCCTGTCCATGTTGTTTTATGTGGTTTCTCTGGAACCCCTTTTACGGCTTTTGAACACAACCTTAGAAAACAATAGCTGGTTTGAAGACGGTTACAAATGCATACGCTGACGATGTGGGAGTTCTAGTAAGAAGCGATGATGACTGTGCCCAGCTAACGGACAAGTCATTGCTTTATAGCAGGGTAACTGGTGCGAGGATAAATGAAACGAAAAGTTCCTTTTTAAATTTACAGGGTCTTGACAATGTGCAGCTACCGTGGGCAAACAGGGTGGACCGTCACACCGCTTTGGGCATAACTTTTTACAGTTGCCCATTAAGAACAACGGCTGCTAATTGGCAACAGGTGTTAGGAAAAATCAGAGGCAGCTTAATACTGCATGAAACGAGAGACTTAAATATCAAGCAAAGAATTAAACTAATAAACTGTGTAGTTCTTTCGAAAGCTGCATATGTCGCTCAGATTTTACCAACACCTCCAGACATAGCGAAATCTATAACGAGCACAATCTGTCGATACGTATGGAAAGGCCATATTTTTAGAGTAGCAGTAGGAACGACTACATCGAGACCCGAAAACGGAGGCCTAGGGCTGACAGATCTTCGGGGGAAAAACACTGCCCTCTTCATTAAAAGAACGCTAAAACTTATAGAGACGCAGCCGAACAGCATAACTGCCGCTCTATTTGACGTTCTCTAACCCGGAAGCACGCAGCCGCCAGTAGATGTTCACAACATAAATTACAACCTAAAGCATATTAAGGATTTTTATGTAGAATTAAGCTACTTGACATGCATTTTAACAGACAAAAATAAGAGGACAAGTAAATATATAGTATAGATGTTGCAATCACGCGAAAACCAAAATAAAATGGAGCTGAAGTATCCCAACAAAAACTGGGAAAAAATATGGACTAATATAAATAACAAAACACTGACTACGGAAGTGCAAGCGTCATGGTACATAGTTGTCAACAACCTTATTAGTACCAATGAAAAACTGTATTTAGCCAAAAATGTCACAATTTGGACTCCTTAAGGCATCGCTTCATCTGTAATGGATACAAGAACATTTGGAATGACGTCGTATTGCAAGTCGCTTTTCTCAAACGGACCGATGGAAGAGAAATAACACTAAACGATATACTCTTCCCAGATGAAATTTCCTTTCCACCACAAAAAAACAATGTTATCTTGTGGCTATTCGGAAATTTTGTCAATTATGTTGTTAACAACAAAGGCAATGACAATCTACAAGAATATCGAGAATATATGAAAGACGAATACTTCAAAATATACCGGAACAAAGACCATAAAAAGAAGTTCGGGAATATGATGCAAATTTTGATTCAGAAACAAGGCATCGGTTAATACCTAAATAATATGGAATCGACGGAACAAAACAGACTGTCACAGTAGGGGATTCCTGTTGAGGGTGAAGTACGGTGGGGACTTTGTGTGCCCCGGGACCGATACGGTAGCCGTGAAGGCCTCAACAGAACCCCGAAAAAGCATGTTTTCCCAAAAAGTAACAGGAGTCATTCCACAGCATAAGAGTAGTAGCGAAAAACTATTCTCATGCATAAGACGTGCATCACTGAAGAAGTTTAATTTTCTCTCTTAATTTTAACTTTTGCTTCTCTCTCATTTTTGTTTAAATTCTAGTGAAAGGATATTTTGCGTTCCGTTAATGCAGTCAATAGTATTATAGAGAGAGTTATTTTCACCGTAATCAATGTTAGAGAACTTGTCATTGCCAGTCTACATTTTATATCCTCTCTACTTCGACCATCATTAGTTATTTTTCTCCCCAAATAGCAAAACTCATTTACTACTTTAAGCGTCTCATTTCCTAATATAATTCCCGCAGCATGACCCTATTTAATTCGACTACATTCCATTATCTTCGTTTTGCTTTTGTTGATGTTCATCTTATATCCTTCTTTCAAGACACTGCCCATGCCGTTCAGCTGTTCTTACACGTCCTTTGCTGTCTCTGACAGAATTACAATGTCATCGGCGAACCTCAAAGTTTGAGGCTACAACCCTGTCTCACTCCCTGCCCGACAACTGCTTCCCTTTCGTGCCCCTCGACTCTTATAACTGCCATCTGGTTAATGTACAAAATATAAATAGCCTTTCGCTCCCCGTATTTTACCGCTACCAGCTTTAGAATTTGAAAGAGAGTATTCCAATCAACACCGGCAAAAGCTTTCTCTAAGTCCACAAATGCTAGAAACGTAGGTTTGCCTTCCCCTTAATCTTTCTTCTAAGAGAAGTCGTAGGGTCAGTATTGCCTCACGTGTTCCAACATTTCTACGGAATCCAAACTGATCTTCCCCTTGGTCGGCTTCTACCAGTTTTTCCATTCGTCTGTAAAGAATTCGCGTTAGTATTTTGCAGCTGTGACTTATTAAACTGATAGTGCGGTAATTTTCACATCTGTCAACACCTGCTTTCTTTCGGATTGGGATTATTATATTCTTCTTGAAGTCTGAGGGTATTTCGCCTGTCTCATACATCTTGCTCACAAGATGGTAGAGTTTTGGTTCAAATGGCTCTGAGCACTATGGGTCTTAACTACTTAGGTCATCAGTCCCCTAGAACTTAGAACTACTGAAACCTAACTAACCTAAGGACATCACACACATCCACGCCCGAGGCAGGATTCGAACCTGCGACCGTATCGGTCGCGCGGTTTCAAACTGTAGCGTGTAGAACCGCTCGGCCACCCGACTGGCGGTACAGTTTTGTTAGACCTGGCTCTCCCAAGGCTGTCAGTAGTTCTAATGGAATGTTGTCTACTCCCGGGGCCTTGTTTCGACTTACGGCTTTCAGTGCTCTGTCAAACTCTTCACGCAGTATCATATCTCCTATTTCATCTTCGTCTACATTCTGTTCCATTTCTATAATATTGTCCTCAAGAACATCGTCCTTGTATAGACCCTCTGTATACTCCTTCCACTTTTCTGCTTTCCCTTCTTTGCTTAGAACTGGGCTTCCATCTGAGCTCTTGATATTCATGCAAGAGGTTCTCTTTTTTTCCAAAGGTCTCTTTAATTTTCCTGTAGGCAGTATCTATCTTACCCCTAGTAATATGCTCCCCTGCATCCTTACATTTGTCCTCTAGCCATCCCTGCTTAGCCATTTTGCGCTTCCTGTCGATCTCATTTTTGAGACGTTTGTATTCCGTTTTGCCTGTTTCATTTACTGCATGTTTAGATTTAAGTGAACCATACATAAATAAAACGGTAATAAGGGTTTTTGCGTTCTAATGTGGCATAAGTTTGACAGGCGGCAGTGAATCGGCAGCTCGTACTCAGGGTGTGGTTTTTCCTGTACTAAGATGGCCGCTTGCTCATGCTCTAGAATCTGGATCTTGTGGAGCTGCATCCTGGAACACTGATGTGGCCCGTTGAGCTCGGATTATTGGTGGTCGGGCCGTAGGCAGCTTGCTGCCGTCCCCTCTGTATTTGTTGTTGGTGCATTTAAATATTTCCGTAACCTCTTATTTTCCACTGCTGCATCAGTGGCTGCCGGGCAATCACAACAGCTTCTTTCGGACTGGTGGTCCGGCCATAGCACAGGAGTTACTCATCCATAGCTGATTTTCTGTGTTGTCCCAGTCACACTTAAAGCTCACGTCGTTACTCGCGTGTGTTACTGTTTGAATCGAACGTAATGGCACACAATTTTCAATAAACCACGATACAGTTCACGTTCTGTAACGAGTATGCAAGACCGATAGCTTTTGAAATCGAACGTTTCTTGAGGGACGAAGTGCATCTTAATTACACGGAGTTTATCGGAACTCACTTATCAATCGTGAGCAGCACTCTTTACGACGCAACATGCAATAGAATCATTGAAACCGACAAACGAGGATTCCATATTGGGGCGAAGTTTTAGTAGCTCATTCGTGCCTGAGCGTGCGTACTATTCGAATTTTCGAGCTGCCTTTCGAGGTACCCGAATCATTGGTCACTGTATCATTCCAGGCATACGGCAGAGTTATTTGTCATATAGCCGAATGTTAGGCAAGTTTTAGCACGTATCCAGTGTGCAATGGTGCCCGACAGGTGCGAATTGCCGTTACAAAACATGTGCCATCGTACATAAACATCGGCGGCTGTAGAGCTATTGTCATCTATGTTGGACAGCTCCGGACATGCTCCGGGTGTGGTGGTGAAGGACATCTTCGATCTGCGTGTATGCAGAGGAGACTCGTGCAACTCCCCAGCGGAGACTTCCATAACCAGGCTACACCAACGTCACTGCCGCTGGCTTACGTGATGGCGCTTCACGGGGAGGTGACGCCGAGGTCGAAGCTTGCTATCGAACCGACGCCGCCGTTGATTGAGGCGCCTTCGGGCCACACTGAAGAAGGAATGGCTCCGACCAACCTCCAATCCCAGACACTGCAGGTGGTGAGAAGAGAGGATGACAGCATCACGCAAGGCATGGACGCTGAAGTGGAACGGCCCCAGGGCGTTGTGGCGGTGGCGAGACAGCAGGAGATACAACATTCGACAACACCACAGGCCGAGTTTAGGACCCGCAAACAACGCTCGCCGAAGCGCCGACTAAACTCTGCGGAGACGCTCCCATCTCTTCTTGGGAAACGCAATGAGTCTAACACTACAGACCTATCTGACTTGGAACCACAAGCTTCGGATGTCGCTGACCACTTGAATTCGGACACTGAAAAGATGTCGTGGCGTTCAGACGACGCATCCGCTCAGGAGCCCGACACCCATTCTGCGGCGGAGTAAGATCACAGATGCCACAGACCAGTACAGCACAGGTCAGTTTGGAGCACCCCAGTAATATCGGCTGGGATGCGCAGGACGAAAAAATCACCGATGCGGACCCTTCCATTGGTGGGACTCGCATCCGTCCGCATCTCAAGAAACCTAATGCCGCAGGAAGACGTCTGTAGGGCGACCCTCTGCGGATGTGCAAAGGGACTGTCGATACGGTGAATTTTTGTCATTTCAACATTATGCGGAGATGACAGCTACTCGAACCCAAGCATACAGAATAGGGACAGTGAACGTAAATACCATTAGCTCGCCCGTGAAACGGAAGTTGTTTAGGGCATGACACAGGCGTCGGATGTGGATATACTGATGGTGCAGGAAATCTACATCCCTGATTTCCAGCAAGTACAGGGATACATCTCCTACACCTCGCCTCATTCAGAAAACGAAAGTGGAACGGCGATATTGGTCTGGGACGAGATTCCGGTTCGCGACCAGGCTTATCTGCCTTCGGCACGGGGACTGGCGATAACCGTTCATGGAATTCGTATTCTCAATGTTTATGTCCCTTCCGGCATAGACAACAGACGGGCGCATGCGAGATACTATTCGGAAGAGATTGTGCAATTATTCACCGGCAGATTCGATCATTTCATTATAGGTGGTCACTTCAATTGTGTTTTAGCCAAAAAAGACCAGACTTCACATTCCAATACCTGTCGTGAACTGCAAGTGCTACGCCGGGACCTGGAGGTATGCGACACATGGGACAGGATTCATAGGAACCGTGAGGGATATGATTTTTTTTTCCAGTCACTCAAGCAGACTTGATCGAATATATGTTTCGGTTGGCCTGCGAGGTAAGGTGATTGACGCGGAACGATGGGCTGCGGCATTTGCTGATCATCTGGCTTACATTTGTACCATATCACTCCCTCGGCAAAGTGTGTGGAGAAGCCGCAGGACATGGAAGCTCAATTCGTCACTTCTGGCGGACCCCGAATGTCGTCAGAGAGTCGTGGAGGCATGGACCACATGTCAACGCCGTCTACCAACATATGCCTCAGTGCTTCAGTGATGGCTCGAGTGTACCAAGCCAGCAATAAGAGGAGCTCTCATACAGGTCGGGATAAGACGAGATGGCAAAGAGACAATCTTGATCATTATTACACCATACTTCGTGAGCTGTCCTTACAGGTGCCGTCTGTAGAACATCATGCGGAAGTTCATCCTGTCAAGGCACAAAACCTATCGATCACGCCACGACGACTGGGTGGCATCCTGATATGGGCAAGATGTCTCGACACCATCTCTGGGGAACGTGTCTCGATGCACCATGTGTCGCGGGAACACAAACGTTACCGTCTGGCATTGGTCACGGTGCTCCACGGTTTAGATGGCCATCAACTGACAACACAACAGGACATTTCAAATAGATTGTATGAGCATTTCCGCCACCTTTATGCCGGAACACTGACGAACCGTCGAGTGGGGGAAGACATATTGAAACATCTGCAAACGACACTGACAGAGACGGATAAGGCAGCACTTATGGAGCCACTCACAGAAGACGATATAAAGGTGGTACTCAAAAAAGGAGCGGCCCATAAATCACCAGGACCAGATGGGATTGCGTTAGAGTTTCTGCGAGAATTCGCGGACGTGATGCCACAGTGGGTGTCGATGTACAATGAGGCGATGCGTCATGACATGCGTCTACCGTCGGATTTTGTGACGGGTTTTCTTCTTCCCATCCCGAAGATGGCGCGGAGTCGAAGTGTTCATCAATATCGGCCTCTCACTATGTTAAATACCGACTTTAAAACCTTTGCACGACTACTAGCGTTTCGTCTCAAAATGGCGATATCCAGGACAATATCCCCTGACAAGTCGTGCCTGGGGGTGCGAAGCTACATCTCCTCGGCGTTAAGTGAATACCGTGACGTTATCGCCCTTGCGGAAACGTGTAATATGCGAGCAGTGATGATATCTGTGGACTTCGATCGTCCGTTCGACAGGATAAACCATGACTTCTTGGCGTCAGTCATGAGCCGAATGGCGGTTCCACCTGTTTTAATCTCCATAGTTATGAGGCTAATACGAGGGGCAGCATGGAAGGTGATTGTAAACGGTCGGGAAGCTGGCTCGATTCCCATTAACAACTCGGTTCGACAAGGGTGTCCACTCTCCATGATGCTATTTGCGATAACA